>NC_084956.1:3817494-4102494 GCF_949316205.1 Platichthys flesus
TCAGTACCAAGAGAATAGAGCAGGGTGTGGTATAGTTTGTGGGGTTTTATTTTTATGTGTGTGTGTTAGTGTGTGCGAGTGTGTGTGTGTGTTACAGGAAGGCTCCTATGGGAGTGGAGATAATCAGTGTTGGTCACATAACCATGAATTTTGTGGGGGTTTTATTAAAGAAAAGGATAACAATCCAAATTATATAATGTTGTTAAATGTAACTTAAGTTATTCCACTAACATTGTTGAACTTTGAAATGTATTTTGTCTGAGTTTGAGTCAGTGATCATACTTCAGTCATACGACGATGATATTATCATATCATAACACTCAAAAGTATTTGAAATAAAAAGTCAAACTCATGAGTTTGACTTTTAATAAAACCCAGTGTGGTATATAATTCCATTATAATATATATATATATATATATATATATATATATATATATATATAGAGAGAGAGAGAGAGAGAGAGACCCATACAGATGAGATTATATTTCTGTATTTATTTTAGAAATTAATTACTAATCTTAACTCTTTATTTTACGTAAATGTAAACAAAATTGAGATTTTGTTTTTGATGTGTGTGAATTAATTCTCAGCAAAGAGAAGGAATTTAACAAATCAAAGCTTAAAACCAAGAGATTCAACACATCGTCTTTGACTCTGGGAATCTGATGGAAGTGATTCTGATCATTTATAGACAGAGATTAAATGTTAATTGTAAATTGAGAGTTTGCATCGTGTGTGGTCATCGTGTGTGGCCTCCTCCAGGACCGTCTGTTCTTCGTGATGGAGTACGTGAACGGAGGCGACCTGATGTTTCAGATCCAACGATCGAGGAAGTTCGACGAGGCGCGTTCCCGATTCTACGCCGCCGAGGTCACGTCCGCCCTGATGTTCCTCCACCAGCATGGAGTCATTTACAGGTAAGCACGCTAACAGTGTTGGCTTCACACATTCCACACTCTGAGGATTAATCTGCTTTTCGAACAGGTTTGTGTTGATGTCTCATTCATTTGCACCTCTTCCCCTTTTGGTTTGAATAGTTTCAATCTTTATTTCTTTAATGAACCGTGAAGTTTGAACGTGCTGCTTATTTGATTTAGTTACGTGCAACTGAGACGAGCGTCTCCATTACAGGCCACAGGCGAGAACTCCAGGACAAAGGAAAATAAACTTGAACTGGGATTCTCGGAAATTAACAGAATTATTGTTAAATTATACAAGTGAAGCAGATGTTACGGGAATTTGCTCTGTGGGCAAGAATGAGCTCACAGTTCCAGCTAAGACAAATATGCTCAGAAACATCCTAATCATTAAATAGACTCTTCTAGAATAAGAGTCATTGTGTTGTGTTGCCATACAGGAAATTGACCCGCTGGAAAATTGCTGAATCACACATTTGTGCTGTTTCTGCTCATCACAATGAAACAGTGGAGATTATTATAAGAAACAAATTCATTGACCCTGGAAGTTCTGTGTTGTCCTGCAGCTGGAGATTGCCTCACCGTCAGGTACCATCGTGTGTCCGTGTCGACCCCTCAGTCATAATATCATTGTGCACCGATGGCAAACACACAACCGGTCGCACAAAGCAACACGCAGCCTGAATCATAACACCATTGTGATGGATGCAGGTTCAGGTTGTTTTCTCCCAGAAATAACTGAAAAGTCTCTTCTCCTTTTCGCTGTCTTCGCTTCGGAAATTTGGTTCTGGATTTTGTTTTGGATTCTCTCGTCATGCCAGCTGTGTGTGTCGGTGTGTGTGTGTGTGTGTGTGTGTGTGTCATTGTCCACGACATACACGAATCAGCACCGTGAGGAAACACAGTGACATAACATGATTTCTTTAGTGCACTTTTTTGGCGTAAATAGACACCAACGGTCAACGCCAAAAAGACAATTCTCTCGTGGTGCAAGAGGAAACACCAGGAAGACGGCGCAGTAGAAGAGCTTCTCAGTTTCCAACAAAACAGAAAAGCAAACTCCTCAAATGGGAAAAGAGTCAATCGCCTTTTTTAGTGGGTTCAATTGCATTTTAAAGATACAACGTACACTTGCTAATTTTGG
Source organism: Platichthys flesus (assembly GCF_949316205.1). Classification (NCBI taxonomy): domain Eukaryota; kingdom Metazoa; phylum Chordata; class Actinopteri; order Pleuronectiformes; family Pleuronectidae; genus Platichthys; species Platichthys flesus. The sequence continues at coordinate 3,819,557 of NC_084956.1, forward strand.
CGTAATAGAGGCAATATTTACTGCTCACAGCACAATGAATAGTTTCTTGTTGGTGTCATAACACAGAAATACATATAAAAATACAGCACAGACATGTGAGTGAACATGTGAGTGTGGAAACTGTTAAAATCCTGTAAAACACATAATAAACAGGATGAAACTCAAACGAGGTGTTTCATTAAACAAGACACAAGATAAAATCACCAAAACATCACGTCACTTTGTTTCTGCATAGTTTAAAAACAGAGGTAGTGAAATCCATTAACTTATGAATTGACATTTTTCTTTGTTGTTTTGTCGACTTGATCTCAGATCAACTCGTCCAGTCCTGCTGGCTCCTCATTGTTCCACCCGTTCCGTTATAATGGTTTAATGAATGAAGAAAACGGTTTTAATCATGTTTCCAATCATGTGTGTGTGTGTGTGTGAGTTTCCGACAGTTGGCACAATTTAATCCACATTAATCTTCCAGGTTAAAGTCAAAAGCTGCCGCTGTATTGTTGTGTGTTTGTTGTTATATTGGTTTTGGCTTCTTGAGCAGGTTTGAAAGAGAGACTCCACCCAGAGTCTGTCTCTCAGAATCAAACGAGTGAGACCAGGAAAACGTCTGAACTCAGAACCAGCGGCTGGAGTATGATCGGAGTCCTGATAAAGTTTTATTCATGCTTTTTAGAGCAGAAAATATATTGTCATATGTTATATGACTGCAAGTAAAGATGGACAACATAAGTCATAAACCTGCTTCCTCCATGTTAGCAGAAGATCTGTATATTCAGCATATTTTGACTCCCATCTACTAACATGGAGGAGGAGGGATTTATGACCTATATACTGCAGCCAGCCACTGGATCTCCCTTTTCTGATTCGTCATGTCATCCATCTTTATCTACAGTCTGTGATAATGACTAAAGATGATAATAACAAAGAAACATTTTGGGAAAGTGGTTTAAACTTTAACTTAAAATTGAATCTAGTGATTTAGTTTATATTGTCTTGATTTTATTAAAGTCTAAATATGACTTTAGGGAAAATATCCTTCATCATCAAATCATCTGTCTTTTTAAAGGTGATGTTTTGTTTTTGGCTCATTCCTCTTCACACCCAGAAAGAAGTTCTATTCCAAGGTTTAAAACACAGAACATTAAGATTAATGATTCTGTCTTTCAACATGGTTTCTCTCTCAGGCTGTTTTGATAGAACAAACTGTATTACTCAATCACACACACACACACTTTGCGTGTTGATTCTTGACAGCTGAGTTGGCTGAACTACCTGATTCTCTTGTCTTTCTTCTCTGACCCACTTTGTTGACCTGAATAAAATGAACAAGTGTTTTTGGAACAAAATGTCCCCACTCTGCACCCCCACCCTCACCGACACGCTCCTCCTCACCACCCGCTCCTCCTCCGTCACTCCTCTGATTCTTGTCTTCTCCCATCAGACCCTTGTCTGAACCTCTCGTCCTGAAAGTGAGGAACAAACCTATTTCGGCCGCAGCAGATCTTCTTCACTTTACCTTCTTTTCAACAAGACCAGATATAAGGAGATGTTTGTCGTGGACACTGTGGGTTCAGGCTGGAGACATAGTTCATCAATTCACATAGAGATAAGTTTCTATATGAGAGTGTGGGTGATTTCTCTATGCACCACAACTAGATTTTGTAACTGTACATGGCCTCCATTGACGGAAACATGATGATAATTTACTCTGCTCTGTGTCAGGATTCAGTCTTAGTGAAGAAAGGTGGAAAGGTTAGAGGTGTGGAAACATACATTTCAAACTCTACTCCAAAAGTACGTTGTGGTCAATTTGATATTTTCTTTCATATCTTTATCCTCAGATACACCAACTGTGTGTGTTTGAGAGAGAGAGAGAGAGAGAGAGAGGTTACTTGTCACAGGTCACAGAGGTTGCTGCTGAGGACGTAATGGAAAAATCACTCAAGATTAACATGAAACACAGGAAATGCTCTCAATTGAGCCTGATTGGTGTGTGTGTGTGCGTCTGTGTGTGTGAGCAGCTCCTGTTTATTGACAGGATTTCTTGAGTGATATTGAATCTTCTCTAAAATAACACACAGAAGTGATTTTCCCGACTCAGTGAAAGTTTAAGATGTTAAACAGCAGCTGGATCAAAAACTGCAGCTGTTGCTTGAATCCAACTATTGCCACAAAATCTGTTGAGTCACATGATACAATGATTGTTAATCTTTCTGATAGAAGATTTTTTTATTCATCTCCACTCGTCAACTTCTAATCAACAGACTTACGTGATAATACCCTGACATTTCTGGGTAATAAACTAACTGTTGATTTATAGCAAGGTCACAATAATTATAAGTAACCTAGGACCAAAAGACAAAATAACAGCTGTGCAGAGCAATAAACAACATTGAGATAATTATAAAATATATAAATAATGAATAATTAAATGATATGTTATATGTGGGGAATTAAAAACAGATATTGTGTTTTTGCTTGTTGGTTAATTGCACTTGTTGACCTCCAGTTCTTGTTCTACAAAACCACAACGAACGTCTCCACAGGAATAAATATCATTCCATTAGTGCAGCTGCACCTGCAGCCAATTAATATTGAATTTACTGCAGCGAGGTGATGTGTAATACAAAGATTAATGTCAGCAGCCATTTGAATTCAATCACAAATGCATTAAATTCATATTATTCTTCTGCTTTGCCACAGCCGTTCACTTCAGATTTAATGTGCGAGGAGTCGCCTGGAGGAGAGCGATGCAAACAGGGAGCCGGGGGAGGGTCACCACTTTATATCTATATTTCTATCATCTGGAAAACCGCAGAGCAAGCCACTGCATGAAAATAATCATTTGTGTCAGTTAGTGCTGCTGCAAATTTCGGTGGAATTTCAGGTTAATGACTGTTCCGAGGAATCTACAGGCGGCACAGAATACTGCCAGGAACTGGCGGGAATTGACGTGGGGTTCCAGTTTCAGGGAGTTTTATACAAGCCGGAGAAGCATGGCAGTTGACCCCCCTGCCCCTAGGTCTATGGAGGGGCTTTGACATGTAAATGACAAAACTTTGATCTTTCCAAATGCAGATCAGGATAGACGAGAGACTCAAAATATCTGTATTAGTGGGGGCCCTTGAAAAAATACACAAACTTACCCAGAGGTACGATGCATAATAGGTGTGCGTAATCAAAACCTCATTTACCTGAGTTTCTGTGGTGCATTCAATAACTTGTCAGAGCAAAGCGTGGTGGGACATAAAAAGAACATGTTGTCCACAACAGTTCGCAGCGGCTCTCAGACAAGGTTGTTAATCTGCCTTTTATATTTTGGGGGATTACAAAAAGAGAACAGTTATACAACATCTTCACTTTAACACACACACACACACCCGAACACACGCTCCATCGCCTCCCCGGCTCGTCGGGGCGGCTGTATTTTTAAAAACACCTCGTTCTGAATGGCTGCAGAAGCTGCACAGAGGAGATGTTGACATTTTTGTGGCGATCAACCATCAAACCCAGAGCGACTGTATTCATGACCAGCCCTGTCGTCTGTCAACACTGCTGCTCTTATCACTGCTCTATCTGACTCTCTCTCCATCCATCTCTCTCTCTCTCTCTCTCAATCTCTTTCAACCCTCGACTTTCTCTCTTTTCTCTGTCCTCCTCCCTCCTTCGCTGCAGATAAACCATGAGGCCCAATTTGTTTTCTGTGGCAAAAACCCTGTGGGCCTGTGAATCGTCTTTTTTCCTCAAATATTTGGTCTTTTATGAGAAGCATCAATCTCACGAACAGCGCATGAAATACGTGTTTGTTTCCAATAAATGAAAATGTCCCTCGCTCGTTTAATTTATTCTCCTTTATGACCTTCCCGCTCTGCAGAGACTTGAAGTTGGACAACATACTACTGGATGCGGAGGGTCACTGTAAACTGGCAGACTTCGGGATGTGCAAAGAGGGAATCCTCGACGGAGTCACCACCACCACCTTCTGCGGGACACCAGACTACATCGCACCCGAGGTGACACCGAACCACACAAACCAAATCTTTACAGCTTTACAGTTGTTATCATATGGAAAAGGGGAAATTTCACTTTCACTGCTCAACCACATCTGAGGAAATCTGCTAAATGTTTCTCTCTGTTGGGAGACTTGACTTTGTTCACAGATTTATGGCCCGACAATGTTAATGTTCGCCTCTTTGCAGACGATGTTCTGCTGTATTTTTAAGTGAAGTGTTTCAAAGACGGCTGCAGGTTTGGGTTGTCACATAACCTCTGTGTGCTAAGTATGATAAAACATTTCCAAATTTATTTTGCCAGCTCAAATCAAGTCTCCTCATGGACACAATCCTAATGTCTCTTTTGAAAGGGCAACAGCAAACAGGACATTTTGTATCTTATCTTTTGTAATTATCAGAATTTCTTCAGACCTAACCTCTTTCACTAACCTGATATTTCTCTGTGGTGTGTTCAGATCCTCCAGGAGCTGGACTACGGCCCCTCAGTGGACTGGTGGGCTCTGGGCGTGCTCATGTACGAGATGATGGCGGGCCAGCCGCCGTTTGAAGCCGACAACGAAGACGACCTGTTTGAGTCGATCCTCCATGATGACGTCCTCTACCCCGTCTGGCTCAGCAAGGAGGCGGTGTCCATTCTCCGAGCGGTCAGTAACCCAGAGTTTTGCTGTTTCTAATTCATCTCAGCGATCAACAAAAGTGAAATGTCACTTCAGAAATTATGATTTATTGATTTAGGCGACTTCAGGAACAGTTTAGGACAAAAAAATGTTTTTATGAATGTTCCTTAGTCTACTTAGTTTTAAATGAATCTGATAGATATGGTTTAACTGATAAAAATGTGCAATGATTACCTCCTTGGCTGAATTTAGGGCAGACAGATTTAAAACTATTATCCAGGAGTTTTCTTCCATTCTCAGCTGAAAAACTGTGAAACTTTTTAAAGTATCCACAACCAAGTTCTGTTGCCCTTGATTTAACTTTCCTTGGAAAACCATAACCTGGGTGACGGAGAATCTTCAGTGGTGATACTTTTTTGTCATTATCAGTGAGGAACAGATCTGCAAACTGCGCTTTCTGCTCCATGTTGCACATCCATCCTTTAAAAATCTCACTTTGTGGCACGTTGAGAGAGAAACCCAAAAAGGGGGTTAAACCTAATATACACCATCAGATTAACAACATACAGTTGCTGACTAATGACAAAGTTCACAAACATCCCAAGTAATAACTTTATTTCCCTTCTTTTAAAATTAAATACGAGCCTTCATGGACTAATGTGCTGTTACCGATTGCTTCTGATTCTGTTTTGTCTTTGTCTCTTTCTCACTGTCACATGTGACAGAGGTTTTTTTCCCCTCAGTGTCACATGTTGATCTGAGCTTCCTGTTCCTCCGCTGGAAGAACATTGGACAATTTCCTCTGTGTTTTATTCCATGAGTTTTTTTCTCTTAGTGTGTTTGTGTGTGTCTGTGTGTTCTTTGTGCGTGTGTGTGTGTGTTGAGTGCCACTTGTTGTCCATTTGTTTATTTGTCCGTCCAGTTTTTCCATCACAAGCCCTGCGTTTACCTTGGCTGTTGGGGCGCTGTGACTGCAAAGCCTTGTGGGAAAGTGTGTGCGTGTGTGTTTATGTTGGACGATGTCTTGGACTCTGACCAGTCAGAGCCTCACACTGGGCTCTGATTGGACACTTCATCCACTTGAAGGGCATCGAGTTGCTTGATAAACTCTCTCAGCTCAGTCCGACTCAACCAATTTGTATATATTTTTTGAAAATCTTATTTTATAGACGTTTAGAATCTTTTAACAGATTCAGCCATATACCAAGTTGGGCTGTCACAGTTTTAGGCCTGTGAGAAAATCACTGATTCACAGTCAGAGAAGTGATCAGACAACAGATGAAAATGTCGCCGAAAGACCCAAACCCAAAATTTCAGACATGAAATGCTAAGTATTTCGTTTTTTGTTTCCGAATCCAACACAAACGCCCGATTACATGCGAACCAGACCCAACAGGCTCGTGCAGCCACAGTCAATCCTGAAGCCTGCATAGCATAAACGTGTGGATCGCCCCCTGCTGGCTGGCTGCTGTATAGTACACGTTAAAGTACTCGTTAAACAGGTTCTGTACTTTCAGGTCGAATCTTCATGGTTCTGATGAGTTTGGTTCCAATTAGTTATTTGATGATGTAGCACTGCTGGGCGACTTGAGTATATTTGGACATCCTGTTCATAGCAGCCTGCTTCCTGTCTATTGTTTGGGTGGGGAGGAGTCAAATATGAAAAAATATGGCTAAATTCAATAAGCTTACTCAACTCAGGTTCCCCTCAGAGAGAGACAGAGTCCTAATCTGTCTGGAATGAGGCATCATCAGATTTTACACAAATGGGCTGAGACGTCATGATTGACAGCTGAAACTGACCCTTGATTGGTTGTGCAGGTGTATGGGCGGGACCTCCATACCTCGGCATATGAAGTCATTGGTTATGTTCCTTTATAAAGTGAATGGATCATTTATTATTTAAGCAGGCAGTTCATCAGAATCATTAAATATCTTTCACACAAGTAAAACAAACCTCTTCTGTTTTCTCCCTCATCTTCTTCTGTCTTTCCTTTTTGTTCCCTCACTCTTCAGTTCATGACGAAGAGTCCTAGCAAGCGTCTGGGCTGCGTGGTGTCTCAGGGTCTGGAGGACGCCATTAAGCTCCACGCGTTCTTCCGAGAAATCGACTGGACGCTGCTGGAGCAGAGGAAACTCAGACCGCCGTTCAAACCACGCATTGTGAGTCCACATAGCTTTTTCAAATTGTTGATAAAAAAGAAATACCTATAACAATTGACCCGACACTTTGAAAACCTTCACTCTCGTTCTTTGTCTCCCAGAAAACCAAAAGGGACGTGAACAACTTTGACCAGGACTTCACTCGTGAAGAACCCGTCCTGACGCCGGTGGAGGACAACATCATCAAGCAGATCAACCAAGATGAGTTCAAAGGTTTCTCCTACTTCGGAGACGAGACTGCGGCTTAGACGCACGTGTGCATACGGTTAACTTCATGCATACACATAAGAAAAAAACCTTCAAGCAAAGACACAGTATTTAAAGAAACGTGGCCTCCGGAATGAGACCTCCTGAACTTTTCCAGATTCTGACCTCTCCAGGAATTATACTCTGCTCCGTGTCGCTCATCATGGTTTCTGTGCTCTTGTTGTTTGTTCGTTTGTGTACTTTCGGTCAAACTGTTTTAACCGAGCTGCATGCGAGTGCGGTTCAGACGCTGTAAGAAACACACCCAGTTACCCCGAGAGTACGTTACGAGGTTTCTCTGAAGGAAAGCTGCTCTGCAAACCAAAGCCCGCGCTGCGTTTTCAGTGTTTTGAAGGAGTTGAACGTCAGTGTGCGTGAGAGAAAAGGTCATGTGTGTACACGAGTGCATGCGTGTGTAGTTTCACACATCTCGAAAGAGAAAGGCTGTCATGTCCGTACACGCTGTGCTGTTTCCTGTGTCTATCTGTGTTTTAAAGAATGTTTTTTCTTCCCTAAACTTGTATGTGAATGAAAAAACAGTTGAACTAATGATTGTATTTAAAGAAAAACAGTATGTTACTCATAATAAAAAGAGACGTCACAGGGAGGCGCAAGAAATCAAAGACTTTTCTGACGAGATCATGAGGAAATAAGAGCTTTATTTTTAATTTAAGTCAAAACTGGTAAATTAGACGCAAAGTTAAGAAGATGCACCGAGACAGCGACACTTTGGCTTTTTGAAATTTACTTTAGTTTCATCTCAGCAGTTATTTTCTCACTGTAGAGAGAAGGTCGGGCTGTTTTTAGCTCGTTAGCATCAATGGTCCCATTAGAAAAGAAATGGTTCCATTAGCCGCCTGCGTGTGTGTTTGAGTGTGTGTGTGTTTGTGTGGGTGGATGTGTGTGTGTGTCTGTGTGTGTGTGAGTTTGTAGTAGCTGTGCACTGGACCTACAGTCTCCAACATCACAAACCAATCTCCCATGATTCCACTTTAAAGTTGTGGTTCAAACACAGCGGTGAATGTGTGATAACGGAATGTATTCACGCTGCAGTGTGTGTGTGTGTGTGTGTCTACATACTGTACGTTTAGAGCTCATGTGTGTCTTTTTTATTCTTGTGTTGTTTTTACTTGGTCCTCTGATGTTCCCAGAATCCTTCAGATTTCACCCTCTGACCCTCTTTCTCCATTTCTCTGTACGACCTGTCCGTGACTTTCACTGTGAACTCAACACAATCCAAACATCTTCATGAAAAGTCCATGTGCAATATTTGTTATTTTATTTGTTTATTTGTTTATTTGTTCATTTGTTTCTTCCTCTTTCCTCATTTCCTCCACAGACATGTTCAGGTACAAAGTTGACAAACGTTTCATAGGAAGAAGAATTATTACACACACACACACACACACACACACACACACCAGTATGAACAGCAGAATAAAGACCAACTAGCACAACATTTCATTCCTCTTCTCTTCCTTGTCATTTCATGTCAAGGTAATTAAAAACTTCTCAAACGGATCTTTACACTCTGAGCCCGAACAGGACGTCCTCTCCCAGACGTCCTCACTCACTCCCGCTGACAATCCCTTTAGTTTTAATGTTTAACTCCAACCTGCTTCATGTAAGAAGCTGGTTTTTCTGGTCTCTCTCTCTCTCCAGTGATGAGAGTGAAAGATGTTGGATGACATGTGATCGACAGTATTATGATTTTAACTGACACTTCTTCTTCCTCGGGTCGGATGATGCAGGATCTTTTTGGGGGTTTTGTTTTTCCGGACCCTGTTTTTGTGAAGCTTAATTTGTACATTTTGGTTTCTGTGGTTTTGTTCCCTGTATGAATCATTTCCATGACTTACATGTGTGTTTGTGTTGTTTTTTTTTGCGCTGTGTGCCAAATGTACTGTACTTTAAAAGGATGTGAAGGTGTATTGTTTTAGTTTCTTGAAATGAATTAAATATCATGATGGCAGAAAGAAAATTATGTTTCTTTGTTTATTTATGTGACTGTGGCCGTTATGTCATCTGGTGGTTGTGAACACGATATCTCAAGAACGCCTTGAAGTAATCTCTTCAAATTCTGTAAAAACATTGACTTGAGGTCACAGATGAGGTGATTAAAAGTTGGTCGTCAAAGGTCATAGGTACGCTGACCTCATGTTCTTGTGAACGCGATATGGCTGATATACATGTGTGAAGCATCTCTCACATTTGCAGTATCTGAAGAAGGGAACTCTGGGGTTCATCAATTGCCCTCTTAAGAATGCAGAATGGGTATGAAATGTAGTGTCAGAAGAAATAGTTCCTCCTGGGCCACATCTCTGAGTCTATTTCCCACAACAGGAGATGAACCCGGGTCGAAAGGACCCCAGTGCGAGCACAGGTTTTTGAAAGTATTTCAAGATCTGAACATAGAGGGAAATGGATGAAGGGTTTTCAACAGGGGACAGGAGAAGATTTAACTTCCTCTTCTTTTGTTGATAAATTGATAAATTGACAAAAAAGATTATACCGAATGTTTCTGTTGTTTCTTCGTTGTTCAACTTTGAAACAAAACATCATATAAACATGTTATAACCGTATAACAATTGAGTTATTTTTTAACATTAATATTTGTTCTGTCGATTGTTCATATATCTTTAACGACCTGGACACTAAAACCTCAACATCAAAAGGAACTGATTAGATTTGCATCAAAGGTCAAAGGTTAAGGTCACTGTGGCCTCACAAAACATGTTTGTGCTCTTCAACATGAACTCTCAAGTCTGTCTGTGGGGAAATTCCTCACACTTTGACCAGTGGTCGCTTGTATTTAAGATTAACTGAATTGATTTCGGTGGAGGAAGGTCAAAGGTCACAGTGACCTTATGGAGGCTGTAAATCTTCATCTTTCTTTTTTTAAACCTCATCTTGATGTTTGCAAAGATTAAACGTTCCCACTTAAAGTGATGGTACAACTATTTATCACATGAACTTACAATGTAAGTGAACCTGGTTGTACCCGGGTGGATCCTCCTCTGGTGCGGCCGCTCTGTACCTGACGTTATCTTTTTCATCTCAAACGTGTGAGCGGTCGACAGGAGAGGACGCGATGAGATGCCAGCAGCAGTTATGAGTTATGAAAAAATGTTGTGAGACCTGCCCCTGAAAAAACAGAGCGCTCCGACGCCTCTGTGAGAAAATGCAGAGCAGGTGGATCATCGAGTTTCGTTCTTTACCTACATGCACTCGAACATGTGTCTGATATTACAGATCTGAAGCCAAAGTTTTTCCTCAGGTTCTTTTTGGGATGACATTGAAATCTGAGAAAACTTGGAAAAGAGAAAAGCAGCAGAGGTGCATTACTCACTCGACGTGCACACTGTAAATAACCAGGCAATGATAACTTGATTTGACTATTGTATAGATTATATAACATAGGAATACTTTCGTTTAATCCAAATAAGATGTAGATTCTGTCTCTAATCTGATTGGTCGCAGAAATTATGGTTTTACACTGTATGATGTCATTTTCTGAGATGGCAGTGATTTTATAATCCCCTCCTGATGGTTGTGTCTCTGAACGTTTCATGAACTCATCAGTCGACTGGTCCGTGAATCGTTGAGTCGTCTTCTCCTCGTCCTCGGTGAAGCAGGAACAACACAGAAAGCTCTTTGTAGCGTTGACGGCTCCGGCGACATCTTTGCAGTAACGACATGAGATCAATTAATTCATGTGACGCTCTGCAAATGTCATTATTGTTTTATAGCTTCTCAAACATCAGGGTGTGGCCTGTGTCACATCATTGTGGATTTAATTAACCTGTGATGAATGACTTTAATGACTGAATCGTTAAGACACATTGAGATGATTGACGACATCACCTGCTTGTTCAGGTGAAGATTTTATAGACAAATAATGAGTGTCTCAAAAACAAGTTCTCAGAATAATCCTTTAAATCTGTGAGCTGGAAGGACACTTAACATAAGATAAGATGAGTTAAGATGATATATGATAAGATAAGATAAGTTAGGATGAGATAAATTCAAATTAATTTGACAAAAAACAGCAAATTAACAATACATACAGTTAACAATATAATAATATATAGATTATTGCTCTAAATGGGATTTAAATACAGCTTGTTTATGTATGTTTACAATATATACGTAAATCAATGTTTTTATTGAATGTGTCCAATATAAAGACAAGCTTAATATGCATGTGAAGTAAATTAAGAACATTTATTGACAAACATATGGAAAATTCAATTTAAAAATAAAAAAATATATATTTTACAATATATACTGTACATATTACATACATTTGTATAAGTATACATGGAAAATATGTGATTGAAATACAGGTCGTTCTTTGTCTCCTGTCTCCTCACCTGTGTCTCCTCACCTTCCTCCTTTGTCTCCTGTCTCCTCTCCTCTCTGTCCTCACCTGTGTAACCTATGTCTCCTGTCCCCTCTCCTCTCTGTCCTCCCCTGTGTGTCCTCACCTGTGTTACCTATGTCTCCTCTGTCCTCACCTGTCTCAGGGTCAGACAGGTGGGTGTTGGTGGTGGGGGCGGGGCTTTACTCTTGAAGGGAGAGGGGGTGGGACAGGGGGCGGACACGGGGGCGTAACTCCGCGGGGCTTCCAGCCAATGGGCGGGGCCTGCGTGTGCGTGTGAATCAGCTGATCTTCAGGTCAAAGAACGAACTTATCTCACGGTTAGATTCAGTCTCCGGACAAGTTGGGATCCAAGCGGACACTTGTCTGTGTGTCTGCGGGACAGAGGCAGTACAATCCTCGGCAGTGTTCTGAGACTGTACGCCCCCCCCCCCAAACCCCCTCGACCACCGGAGCACCGGCAAGCAGCGGCAGCAGCAGCCCGGTCCTGCAGCCTCCTCAGCCGGCCTGACTCTGTGGATTTACCCGCTGCAGCTTCGGTTCTTCATCTAAAAACTGTCTCTGAGTTTCATTACTGGGACTCTGAAGTTGGACTAAACCATCGCGGGGATTAAACCATTGATTTGTGCAGAGGAGGAAACATGACTGGAGATAGAGAGAAGAAGAGGTGAGACTTTATTCTTTATTCTTTATTGTGCAGCTCGTGAAAGAAGCTCGACATGTTGCTGCAGCTTGTGACCTGCTCTCTGCTGCAAATCCCAGTTTAAACACCAGTTCATTGTAAGATCTTCTCATGACAGAAGCCTTGTGTCAAAACTAATGTGTTTTTAATGCTCGGATCAGCCTCATGCACGAAGGTAAGTGATGATTGAGCCTGTGCATGAGAGGAGCTTTTCTCTGCTGCAGCTTTTTGGACATATTTAACAATAATCAGCTCAAAAAAGCCTAAAAAACTATTTCCACTGAGTGAAAAGTCCAAATAAACAAGTTCCAGTGTTTAAGTTATTGTGAGTTATGACTTTGGAAACTGACACTAAGCTCTTGTACTTCAAAATAAACCCTTTCCTCAGATATAAATCCAATATATGGGAATATGTGTGTGTATTGACAGTGTAGATCAGTTGTTACATAAATCACACAACACTTAACTCACATTTCTTCTACACATGTTTGTCAGAGTTTATTTATAGAGCGGGTTTAAAACAACCACAGAGAGCAAAGTGCTGAACAAGCTTAAAAATATGTAAAAAATATAGCAGAAGAAAAAGTACTAAAACATCATAAATAGTTTAGTAAAGGTTATTAAAGTTTGTGTTTGCTTTAGCCTCATAAAAACAGTTTCTAGTTTATAAAGAAATCCCTCAAATATACTCAAGAGTTACTGTACTTTAAAATAAACCCTTTCCTCACTTACAAAGTCAATAAAGATTATATTTATGTTTATTTACCCTGTAAATCAGTTTTTGCCATAATAATGTTTCTTCCAGTCAGAGTTTATTTACAAAGCAAGTTTCAAACAACCACAGGGACCAAAGTGACGAACAGGCTTTAAAAAGACATCAAATATACAGAGAAACGGAATAAATACAAAAGTAAATAAACAATATGAATATTTCGGATTCAGATTATTGCACGATTACAGAATTCAACTGAAAGTCTGTGAGAAGAAGTGGATTTTAGAGCAATGTTTAAAACTTTAAAACTGAAGGTAAACTGCTCCAGAGATTAGCCACAGCCGATGCTGAGGCCCGGTCACCTCTGATTTTGAGCCCATATTTTCCAGAAGCATCAGAATCTGAATCAGAAATATTTTTATTGCCATGTATATTTGCGCATAGAGGAAATTGCCTTGGTGTGGTTGGTGCACTGTACAAACAACAATATAAAAACAACAATAGAACAACAATATATACAGTCAGAGAGTTATGGGCATGTGCGGTTCTAAGGTGCAGAGATTGGTGATAGTGCCAATAATATATAGTTATAAATTATGTGCGGGGTTCAGGGGGGGGGGGGTCAGCAGAGTCAGTGTGATGCAGGGGGCTTGTTTGTGAGCCCCACTGCCATAGGGAAAAAACTGTTCAGGTGACGCAAGGTTTTAGTCCTGATGGCCCGGAGTCTCTGGAATAGGTGGGTGGGTGACATCTGTTCAAACATCTGGTTTGAAAGTCCACGTGTTGTTTTAGTCAGGCATCAACTTTGAAATATTGTTGTGTTTCCATTTAAGTGACATTTTAAGGACAGAATCTGAGTTCTCGAGCTCTTAACCTGCTTTTTAAGAGAAGTCGGGTGTTGATATGGGATCAGTCCCCACCTCAGTCAGCGTCAGACAACAGGCTGGAGTCTCGTTGTACCTGTAACTCCTCGTTCTGCTCCCAGACAACAGACGTCTGATCACCACTTGGAGTTCTCCCACGTCTGATGCTGCTTAATTGGAGGCTAATTGGCAACATTAATAATAGTCTAATGTGTCTGTGTGTGTCTGTGTGTATGTGTGTGTGTGTTTCCCCTTTCAAATAACATCACAACCACTGGCGCCCTGTCGTCTGATTGTTATTTGTTCGGGCGTAATTTGCAGAAGGGGATTGTTGAACACAGAATGATAAATATTGACTGTTATAGAAACAGTTGATTTTATTTAGTTTGCAGCACAAAGAAAGAAAAACTTTTTCCTTCCTACTTTGACTGCTCTGGCTTCTTGCTTGTGTTAGATTGACGTGTCAATACAGATTATTTATAAGATATATGCAGCGATTCTTCACTGGTAAGAAATAATAATTGAGAAATGATCCACAAAGACAAACATCACGTTTAAATGGTTTGTTTGCTTTAATTTAATTTTTCTGTTCTCGCTGAGTCATGAGTGTTATTTGCTGATTTAGCTGTTTCTGATGACAGCTGGAATATTCCAACTTGACAAGATTTTAATTCTCTTCAACTCTCAACTTTTTGGACGTGATTTATTTATTTTTGAACATTAGTTGTTTAAGTTCACTTGTTTCTTGGACCTATTTTCTTACTGGTAATATATCTGTATCTATATCTATCTATCTGTAACAGTGGGTGATGATGTCATGGCCTTATCTGCGATTCCTCAGTGGTTCAGATTTGTCTCAGTTTGTGCCAGCGACAGATTAATGGTTTGATAAAATTCCTTCTGATTGAAATCTGTTTGTCCTTCAAGGGATGTTTTTCTATTGAAATTTCCTTTTGCTAGGAAAACACTTTGTGCTTAAGCTTGAAATGTGCTATATAGACAAAATATATTTTTATTATTTTCATTATAGAAAGTAAAGTTAAGCTACATGAGCTGGTTTTAGTGTCCAGGTCGTCAAAGATGTATGAACAATCAACAGAACAAATATTAATGTTAAAAATAACTCAATTGTTATATGGTTATAACATGTGTATATGATGTTTTGTTTCAAAGTTGAAGAACAAAGAAACAACAGAAACATTCGGTATAATCGTTTTTGTCAATTTATCAATTTATCGACAAAAGAAGAGGAAGTTAAATCTTCTCCTTTCACCTGTTGAAAACCCTTCATCCATTTCACCTCTTTTATTGACAGACACATTTTTATTTAATTTGGATGAGAGGAAAATAATCGCTCACACCACGAGGAGGAGAGAATTGACTTCAATCAGCAGAGATGGATTTTCTCTGACTGCTTCTTGTCTCGATCCACTCGAACCTTGTGACTCGCTCCTCGACAACAGACTCTATCGGATCAGCGTCTGACTCTGAGCAGACGACTCTGCTCGCCGCCATTAGGGATGAAAGCGAGTCGAGGAAAATTACGTTAGGAGACGAGTCTAGGAGACGAGTCCAGGAGACGTGTCCAGGAGCGTCTCCTTCAGGCCGAGAGCTGTCGGACATTTTAAGAGCCAGAGGCCTGCAGAAGGAAATCCTCCCTGTGATCTGTGTGTTTAAGTGTGTGTCTCCTTGTGGATGTGCTGTGTGTTTGCCTCCGTCAGTGTTTGTATTACATTGTCGCTGCCTGGAAGTCATAACTGTGCTGATAAGTTGTGTGATTCATGAGGTTCAGTGTTTATTTAAAAAAGCGCCACGTTTCAGACGGGTTTCATTAATCTAACTCAAGTTGACGAGGGAGGATGTGCGAGCTGGAAAGTTTAGATGCAAGTGTCCACTTACTGCCGGCGCCAGCACAGAATGAAAGAGATTTACAACTTTGCTTTCGGTTTTAGTTTTGGACGCGATTCCTGTCGTCGTATATTTGTCTCAGCGAAATGTTACGTGACACACGAGATACAAAAACACTTGAGTGCTCTTCAGAGAGCCTCCATACATATGACATGTGCCCTTGCAAATAATATCCTTCGTTATGTCACTTTATTTTCAACATGAGGACAGATTTCAACCATATTATGGATTCTTTAGAGGCCACACTATTTTTCATAGGCTGCTATTAAAACAATATATTCAATGAATCATTACATTAATCATTTGTCAGAAAATGCTGGAAAATCCCCTTGAATTTCCTGCTTTGTCTTAAAATAATAAAATATCAGTTTACTTTTGTTGACTATGAACGACCAGAAAATCCTTACATTCCAGATGTTGGAGCTGGATTTTGAAGTTTATTTAACGTTCAATCAATCATACGAGTTCTAGTTTCTAATTGGAGCAATGGTTCGGTTTGTGCGATCAACAGTAGATCATTTGCAGTAGAGAAAAATTTGTTGTGCATCTCAGAAATGTTACACCAGATCCATATAACGAGATCTATTCATTGTTTGGTCCATAAAATGTGAGAAATAAGTTGAAAAGATTTTTCAGAACTTTCTCGTTAGTGGTCCTTAATAAGTGTTTTAGTTTGTAGAGTTAAAAGCATTGTTTTAACATCAGAGGTGAAATGTGGTGACTGTTGACGTGTCTAATCCCAGTAAACACACCTGTACCTCTTTGTCAGTTGAGATCTGCCACACCCCGTCACCACACCGACACACAGCGACACACAGCCACGCTTTATTTCTGCATCCTGGCCGACCCGCAGCAGAAATAAGTCGAGGTCTCGAGTCGAAGCCCTCTTGCTTCTTTCATCGTGTGATTCCTCTGGAAACAATGTCCAAAGGTCAGAGTCCGGAGCGGCTGCCAGACGCCTTTAGACGACTCGGCTGTGGAGAGATTGACCCGCTCGTCTTCAGGCTCGATCACTTCAACACAGCAGGTGGATGTGTAACAGTTTATTCAGTCACAGTATCCGCTCGTAGAAAAATAACACAAATACATTCACTTTAAATCTATAAATATACAACCTCAGACGTATGATCAAACTACACTCGTATAATAAAGTCTGACATATTGAAACGTCTCTTTGACATCTACTGTATCAGTAAAGTAAAACTGTTTTCACACATGAACTCTGGGAAATGTCCCGAAAAATAGTGTCTGGACATTTTCTGGAGTTTGTGTTTCACATATGAAGAAGCAGCAGAAAAGCTCTGGAACCTCCTCGTCTTTCCAAGTTGACGTCTTCATCTTCTACGTGTACGTCTCCTCTTCTTCATCCTGAGATATTTGTATCGTTCTAGTTCCAAGTCCGTCACATGTTAGAAACCGCATCAACACGTCCACTCGCTCACCGGGAAGTTTCCAGAGATCTTCCTGCTGCATGCTCACGTTTCCAGAAATTTTATTCAGAGGCTGCAGGAAAAGGTCAGGAAAATGTCCAAAACATCTGACTCGGATATTTCTTCTCACACACAGAACCTCTAGAACATTTCAGGAACATGTCTGGATAAAGTGCACGTCTGAAAGATCTATAGTTGAAGCATCAGTTGAGTAATGATTGTAGATTACAGTCTTTGCTCTTTGTGGCTCCATAACGAGGTGTGTGATTGGATGTGTCCTGTGTGGTGCTAAACGGTGACAGATGAGTTTAAAGCCTTGGCTTCTTATTCTATGGTTTGCCGCTCATTGGGAGCCGTCGCTGCACCTTTTGTGTCCGGATGTTTTGTGCAAGCTCGTGGTAAGAGAGGGGAGGAGAGAGGGCTGCCAAAAACAAGAGAGGGAGAGCAGCAGGGAGGACGGGGAGTTGTTAAACAAGACAGAGAGATAATGGAGGGGACGTGGACGGACGAGGCTTGTGAAGACAGACGAGTACAGCGCAGGAGAAGCTGCGTTGCTCGGATCCTGACGGGCCTGTCGGGCTCTGGGACCGGGGCCTGGTTGGCTCAGCGCCTTCGTGCCTCCTTTGTGTGCCAACCCCCGCCGGCCCGGCCTCCCCGGCTCTACCACAACATCACGCCACTTACAGCGGTCGCCCAACCTGCCCTGGGAAGAATGTGAGGAGAGATGGGGAGAGAGAGACGTCCAGAAAATACAGGGCAGCTCAGAGCTGATTTACTGCCTCCTCATGTAGACAGAGGAGAAGAGTTATTAGAGGAGATTAAGAAGTTTTAATCTCAGTTAGTCTCCCTCAGTTCTCAAGTGTTTGTACTTTAAAAGACGAATTCTTGTAAAGTTTGGTCAGTAAAGTTTATTTAGTAAAGCTCCTTTCACAAAGTTGCACAGTGCTTCTCAAGAATCAAATAACACTATAAAAGTAGATCTAGTAAAAATATGCAGCTCCTCAAAAACTCCTCCTCGAAAACTCCAGCCTCAACAAGGAAGTTTTTAAAGTCTAAAGCTCGAAGTTCAAAAGTGTTCAGATGTTCCAGAATGTTCTGGAGGTTCTGTAAGTGAGAACACAAATTTCTGGAGTCAGTTGCTCTGGATGTTTTCTGGAACGTTTAGTTCAACTCTTTAGTAAAATATCTGGAGAATGTCGGAGTGAGTCCACGCCTGTCGTTGAAGTTGTTTGAGGATCAAATGTAAGATCAGATGTTGGTGACCCTGAGTCTCCTCCTCAGTGTTCTCGCACTAATGGGTTTGTTTGGAAGTCGTCATCGGCTCAGAGCGCTGATGCTGGTTTGATAAGAAACATCTGTCACAGACCTAATGATACCTGCACCTGAGCAAAACTCTCTGGTATCAAGTGGAAAAAAAAAAAAAATCTTCTGATTGAGTCACTTCCTTCAAATCAAACGAGATTCCTCTTGTCTGTGTTTAAATCTCTTTATTCAGAGAAACAGACGGAGGCAATAGAGACAAAGAAGAGATGAAAGGGTGCAGAGGGAGAGAGAGGGAGAGAGAGAGAGAGAGAGGGTTATTATGTTAGAGATACAGATGTTTGTCTGTTTTCCAGCTGTGTGACTCTTGTGGTTTAATGTGATTGGTTCACTCCAATAGGTAAAGGAGCCAATTGACGTTTTTAAAACTCAAGCTAATGTTCATTGCATCACAAGAATCTGTTCAATATCACATTTTCTGATAAGAAAAGTTTGAACTGAGCTGTTGAGTAATTGTTAAAGTTTTACACTTTTAAAACACTGGAATCTTTAAAAAAAAAAGCAAAGGACGTTGCCAAAGATAATAAAAGAGAAGTTTCCCACAGTCTCTCTTTGTGTAAAATAATTTGTTTGCCAGGGTAATACAACGTTTGATAAGTAACAATAAATGGATAAAAAACAGATTTGTTTTGATTAGTTTATATAATCACCCTAATAACAGAAATATTCAGATAAGACGACTGTTGTCTGGGGAATTTTACCGTTGACATAAAATCCAGCATGTTAATTTGTGGCCAAAGGAAACTTAACGACACGTGAGAGAAAAAGATTCTTGGAAATGGACGCTGGAGTTTCTCAAAAGTTTCCCCTTCGTTATCAGAGTTAACGTCCTTGAGGTCGTCTCCTCAGTTGCTCTGACAGCAGGAATCAAACTTTATATCCTGCTTTCAAACTACTTGGGTGTAAACCTCGGTCCCCTGTGTTTCCCAGAAGCCCCTGCTCAGTGAGGGGAACCCAGCGGGGGGGTGGTCTGTTATTTTTATCTCTTCAATTCTCAGCCTCTTTTCTTCAATGTTATATCTGTCCGTCTTTTTATTTTTTATTCTTCAATGTCTTTTTGTGCGTATCACATTCTGTCACGTTTACCTCGGACCCCCCGTCTCTCTGTTTTTGCCTCCGCTCGCTCACTTTGTTGTCCCCCCCCCCTCGCGCTCCATGCCTCCCCCGCTCCTCCAGACCTTTACGTTCCCCTCTCTCTCCTCCGGCAGATCTCTGTCTCCTTGCCATTTCCTATTTCCTGTCCGCCAGCTCCCGTTCTTTTACTTCCTCTGCTACCAAAATGGCCACAATCCTCTGTGTGTCACCTGGCCGGGCTCCAGGACTCCCCCCCCCGTCTCACCCCGTCTCACCCTCATCAGGGAGAGCTCCCCCCTCGAGATGGAGGCTGGGGAGAGGGCGTTTGTTTCAGTTTCACAAGTGTTGATCTGGAAGGTCACCCCACGACTCGTGAAAGGGTTAACAGACAACTTTTCACAGCTTCCAGGTCCTTGCTGGAGCAGCTCCTTGTTTCTGGTGTTTTTGGTTTGTTGTCGTCACAGTCGATGTTGTGTGTTTGTTGGATCTGAACCTTGAGTCACGCAGCGTTTCTATGTGGGTTTACTGTCTGTGGGACTGAAGATGGCCACCACCACCTGCCTGCTACTGTTTTAAACCAAGGAGCTATAATGAGAATCCCAATATGACCTCAGGGTGGAGTAAAACTAGTTTAGGTTATAGTATTTGATATTTGATGTGCTTGTAAATAAGTGGGTATTCTGTCTTTTTCTTCATAAATGGAAAAAATACATGAACTTAAAAAAAAACGGTTTAAGTTTTTCTATGCAACATTTTGCATTAAAAAGGGAATAACAGCAAATTGACCTGTACAACAGAGCTGAGTCTGTAAAGACTGGACACAACAGTACAGACACACACTTTGCACAAGCAGAAACAGACAAGTTAATTTTGAATCCGCAGCAGCACGACCGGGACATTAAAAACCTTCTGGATGTTTTAACAGGCCACTAACGTTGGCAGGATTTCTGCAGCTCGGACTGATTTGAGTATTTCTGCTTTACTCATAGCATGTTGTCAACCCCTTAGGAAATGACCCAAGATTCATCAGATCATTCAGAAAGCAACAGGTTTTCACATGTTTTATATTTGGTCACTATTGTTTAAAATGAGAACAATAGAAATAAACATTAAAAGCTCTTTAAAATATATTATAACAAGTACATGTTAAACACACAATCTGTAAACCTGTTAACTTCTAAATGAGAAGCAGAGGAAGTGAACAACAGTCTGCGACTCACATTCCTTTCTCTTTAAGTCTCACTAATCCTTTTTCTACAGATTACACTCGGTCATTCCTCTTTTCAGTTTTCATTTCAGGACATGAAAACTGATGAAAGGCTGTTTTCTCCTCCTCTCTCTGTTATCACATCTCCGACTTCATCCTCAATCACCAGAACAGAATGAAACTGGGCGTCCCTCTGCTTTCACATGCAAACCCTCCTCATGAAGTTTCAAATTAAAAGTCTGCATTCTTCATATGTGAAAAACAAACTCAGGAATTGTAAGAGAGACATTTTTTGACTCTTACACATGTTCCCTGTGTTCTCTACTTACTGTCGGGGGCGGCCTGCACATCTGGAGCTCCGGGACAGCTCCTGGTGGCCTGATGGTCTTTTTGGCATTGAACTGTTGATCAGCAATATTATAATCTGATGTTGAATTTCAAAGTAAAAGCCCTTGGAAAATATCATATTTTCACTGTTTTTGGTTGTGGCAACAGAGAAGAACATTCTTATGGCACTTGACAAAGATGACGTAATTGATACTGAGTTACTGTTTCTACTTGTTCACTAGTCTGGTAACTGTCACATTAATAAATAGTGTTAACCTACAGAATTAGGGGTTTGATGCTTTGTTTTGGAAAGGATTCAAATCTAGGACTCAATTGTTGTCCAAGTCAAACCAGGACTTCTATAAATGTTCTGCATGTGATTTGATTTACGACTCAGGTAAATCCGGGCCGTGCAGCGTGTTTGATATTCTGATGGAGGTTCCCAGCTATCACCACCTGTGGTCTCTCTCTCTCTCTCTCTCTCTCTCTCTCTCTCTCTCTCTCTCTCTCTCTCTCCGTCTCTCCCTCTACATCTCCTCTGTGCCTCTCTTCAATCAGCCAGTCTATCCCGACCATCAACGTGGCGTGGGCGGATGTGTTTGTTTGTGCCAGAATGTGTGTGTGTGTGTGTGTGTGTGTGTGTGTGTGTGTGTGTGTGTGTGTGTTTGTGTGTGTGCCTCTCTTTCATGGACTATCAGAATCATCAGCAATCTCCCACATCATTCTTCCCCTGATTGAGCTGAAGTAGGGGGCCCCTGTCTGGGATAGCTGTTTGTTTGGCTGTGTGTGTGTGTGTGTGTGTGTGTGTCTGTGTGTTTGTGTCTGTGTGTGTGTTTGGCTGTGTTTCCAGAACTCTATGTTCCTCAGGATCACAGATTAGCCAGTGCTGTATTGTTGCTCAGTGTTTGTGTTTCGACCAGGCGCCCGTGTACAGGAAGACCCACTGTAAGCAAGGAAAGGTGTGTGTATTAGTGTGTGTGTGTGTGTGTGTGTATTTAGGGTGTGGGCAGCTCGTTTGGCCTTTTCTGACCCTCGACCCTCTGAATAGAAGAAAATATCATCTTTTATTCAGAGTTAAAAATAAATGAAAAGTAGGAAAACAAATTAAGGAAGCATTCCAACAGTTTTAAATTGACACAGCTTTTTATGTGATGTAAACCTCAGATACAGTTTTAATTCAGGATGAGGTTTGATTTCTGTCATTAATACTTAATAGTGTCCTGGAGTTTTGGACCAATCACAGGAAGTAGAGATGTCATAAAACAATAGAAGAAGAAAAAGAACAGGAAGCAGCTGCAGTCTTCACCTCCAACGATTTAATGTTTTAACCACTAGGAAGTTAATTTGGTGCATTTTAAGTAGTTTGGAGAACTTTAGTACTGTGGAGTACTGCACCTGAAGGTCCTGATCCTGGGAGTAATACCATTGTGATGTTATAATGGCAACCACTTCATTCAGACTACAACCCCCCCAACTGACCACATGCCCACGTCAGACACTGTCCACAAACCAATCAGTGTCAAGTATCGGTAGACTCTTAGTTGAAGACGACAGGACGTACGTACGTCAGGCGGAATTCTTTAGTCCTTAAATTACAACGTGAAAGCAAAACCAAAGCAGATCAAATGAAACAATGGATCAAAGACATGCAGCCATCACTTCAAACAACAAGCGGAGGAATAACAGCAGAAATCAAACTGTCTCGTTGATCACATTGGCGTCTTACTCAGTTTTTTAAGATGGGACATGATCCTTTAATTCCACTTGAGCTTTCCCATTATTCAGCAAAAGGCATGAAAACAGAAAAGTTGTGGAATCGTTATTTTCTTCCCAGTCTTTGTCTGCGTCACAAGTTCCACCTTCCAGTGTTTGTGCTTCCGTCGGCTGAACATGTCCCGACCTCTGTGAGTCACCACAGATACTGATCCTCCTCCAGGTGAAGGTGCGGCCACACGCTTCAGTCAACATCAGGCAAATCTGTCAAATCTGAAGTCGCCTAGAGCGATGGCAACGACTAGAGAGAGAGAGGGAAAACCCAAAGTGATCCATGGAGATCTTATGTGAATTTACAGTACCTGTGATCTGTCCTACACACACACACACACACACACACTTTTAAACACAGCCTGACACAGCTCTGGTTACAGGACCTGTTTCCTATAAGCAACTCTTGGCTTGTTATCACAGCAATCACATGGACAGCAGGAGTTACTGTATATGTGTGTGTGTGTGTGTGTGTGTATGTGTGTTTTTGTGTGTGTGTGTGTGTGTCTCAACATGTTGACTCTGCTTAAAAGTTAAAACTGTCAGCTCATTTATTTACAGAAATGTAAAACAGAGTTGTGTGTTAAAATTGTGTTGTAACCTTTTTTTTGTGTACGAATCATCCCCACTTCTCTTAGTCTGCACGGTTAATGTGTTTTTAACTTTACTTCCCTTTAATACCTCTACCTAATAACGTGTCGGCCTAAAGCTTCATTCATGCTCAACACATGCTTCTTAGTATAAGAGACACAAGCAGAAGTAAACAGTTTTATTTTGAAGGAGCACCTCACAGTGATGGAAGCACTCGAGGCTCATTTTCTCTCATTACCACCTGAGCCCTGATGCGGTCCCTGATAATCCTGAACAACACACACTTGATCTCCTCAGGTTCTGCATGGGGACGGGAACAGATGCAGCTTTGTGCGACGCTGCAGGGAAACTGTGTTAACTGTCTCATTACTGCGAGCAGACACCGCAGCAGACGGCCCAGAGCAGCAGCTCCGTCCTCGCCTTATCGTTTCTGTTTACTTCGTTCAGATTTGAGCGTTTGTATCTCCCCCCCCCCCCCCCCCCGGCTCTGTGTGCAGCCGCCGACTGACGAGTTAATCACAGAGAGAGAAGTGATTGGAAAACGCTTGGAGGGGCTGTAGAGCGACAGAATGAGGAGGTGTCGAGGGCGGCAGGTTGATGTCCGACGCCTTCACTGTGAAACAGGAAAAGAAGAGACGAGTGTTTCTCCTTTAAATGATTTCAATAAAAAATTAGACGATTAAGAGAAAGCAAATATAGAAACTAAATAGTTTTTGCTTGTTTGACGTTTACAAAGATCACAGATAGACGTGTCGTCCTCACTATTCTGCTCCCAACTTCAATAACAACATTTATAATTGATTTATTCACTCTGGCTTTTATTTTGGATTAATGGTTAATGTAACCTCATGCAGACATTTCAAATTAAAAGTCTGCAGGGAAGGAATAAAGAGAGGGATGACATGAAAAGTGAAGCCAAATCTTCTCTGTCGCCCCCTGGAGAATAATGTCAAGAGGAAATATTTGGTAAAACTAACAGTGACTCTAACAGATGTGTGTTTGTGTGTGTGTGTGTGTGTGTCAGAGTTACGTGTCGGTGGTGATCGATCATTTTTAGTTTTTAATGTCGGGGCGAGAAAACGGAAACATTCAGTTTTCACTACAACGTTTAACCATTGAGTTCACACTGCTGTCACCACTGCTCCATATGCTCTGTGTGTGTGTGTGTGTGTGTGTGTGTCTGTGTGTGTGTGAGTCTCTGTGGTTCAGAGTGACTGCGTTACTTCTGACACGGAGGTTTCAGAATGTCAGGTATGTTTTGTCTGTCACACCGTCTCTCTCTCTCTCTCTCTCACAAGAACAACATGTGCATTTTTTTTTATTACATAACATAAGTTCAAATGCTGATCAGCAGATTACTCTTAATTCACTGTTGAAGCTTTTTGAGATGCAGCTGTCAACTGACTCACCTACAGTTATTATCAGTGAGGGTCGTGAGATGAATAAAGAGGCAGAGAGGAGTAAAAACACACATTTAAAATGAGTTTTTCTCTCATTTCTAACAGAATTGTTGGATTATTTTAATTTATGTGGATCAAACGGTGAAATGAGACGATTTGAGATCACGCTTCTTTGGGGAAATGTCACAGTTAACACCTCGACACATGTGTGACCCACGTCCACAAGCTTCTTACATTCCCGTGAGAGAAACTGCTCCTTAACCTATCAGATTTTATTTTGATCATATCAACGAATCAATCTGGAACTAACTACGTCACAGGTTGTGCTGAGCTATGTGGCGTCGGGTCATTTGAGGGAACAGATTTAAAAGAACACTGAGACGTCTGAGGTTCATGAAAGGTTTGCAGGGAGAGATAATAGAGATAATAGAGATGTAAAGAGAGATGTTGAAACATAACGTGTCAATGTTGCAAAACATTGACACGACGAGTGGAAAGATATCACATGACACGACTGGCTCCTCCTCCCAAAACCTGAGAATAAAAGTAATGACACAAAACTGTCACATTCCAAACTGGGAAAATGACCAGATTTTAAGTGAAATCTCAGACATTTCATAATAAAACATAATTTCAGCTACTGACAAATTATTGACGCCTTTCCTCCAAGTGTTTGTCCTGAAAACAGCCAATGAGCCGATGGACTCACGAGTGAAAACCTCTCAGTTCGGTGGATTTTGAGCGTGTGAATGTGACGGAGGGTTCAGCGAGTGCATCACAGGGCTCCGTGCCCTGGAGAAGCGCCGGGACTCCCATTGTCTCGCATCCTGAAACCGTCTGAGGCGACCTGAGGCAACAATGGCCCCAGACAATCAAAGACTGGCACTGTACGCACACACACACACACACACACACACAGACACACACACACACAGACACACACCTAGGAGATGGTTGAGTTGTTCCAGTCGGCTGGCTCGTCAGTTGTTGGTGAGCGTCAGGCGAGGTCAATGAGTTTAAATCAGGGAGACGCACTGATGAGACGTCCTCTGGATAAGATAAGATTCTGTGCTACTGTTGCCCCGACTCTAAATTGTCCAACATCTTCTCTTTATTGTGCGTTTGTGCACGTTTGTTTCTCTGAGGTCGAAACTGAACCATCACTAGTGTGAGACAGAAGATTTTCCCATGTCGTTCTTTTTCTGTTTTGTGTCCACATCAAAACTTCTTGTTAACAAGTTTTTGCCGTCCACCTCCACTAAGGTTACAACATCCTCGTACCTGCACACAATGTTTGCAATGCAAGTACAAACGGAAACAACCGCAGACGTATCAAATGAGACGTCAGGTCCCTGTGGAGGTTTGAGCTCTTCAGTCCTCAGCTCAGTGATTCATCAGGTCTGTGGTTTTCAGGTCTGAGCCACAGACCTGATCTTTTCCCTGCAGCTTCACTTTTCCTGCAGAAACCTTTTTCTCCTGTCGCTCCTGGTTGTGTTTTGCTGCTGGTGCATGATGCAGGTCAGATGCAGACGTGATCCTCTGGTGATAAACCCACACACCGCAGGGAGAGGAGGCCGTGTAGAGTTCATCAGAGCACAGACGTCTGTTGTGGTTGCTGAACTTATCTTGGTCACAGAGCCTGTAGACAGATCCGGCTTTTAACTTTAAATTGATAAGGTTTCTCTGGTGTTAAAAACACAACATTTGAAATCCAGCCGTCAGTTTGTTGTGGAATAAAAACTCTCTGGTGACGGGTGGAGACTTCGCTGCCTCGTCACTCCGTTAACACGTCCTGTGATTTCATGTCCGGACGATAGAAAGATCTATTTTTAGTAACTGTGGAGGTTCTTTGGAAATAAAATGTGATGAGTGCATTTATGTTTCTTTCCTGGGTCTTATCATATATCTGGTGTTTTGTGTGAAAACCAACTTCTTACAGATTAAACAGACTTTCTACACCTCGCTGCTCCACCCTTTTTTAATATTTATTTAGCAACTTTTTTCTGTGTCATTTGAAATAATGAAACTTTGCTGCAAAGTATTTTCTATTTGTTTCAATCTCTACAAACCTGAATGACTCACAGGAGAAATGACATCATGGTGCTGCCGCTCGTCAGCAAGTTATTTATCCCTCGGCCGTGGAGGTTATGTTTCCACCTCTGTCCCTTTGTTTGTCAGCAGGATTATATGAAAACTACAGCGTGGAATTATGGGACATAGATTAATGTCTGAAGTTCGGTGCAGCTTGATTGAATATGAGACTCTATAATTGGGCCTTGGTGGAGATAATTGACATATTTGTGGACCCTCTGACTTCTCCTGCAGGGTTTTTCCAGATGAAGCCAAACTCCATGCGTGATGTCCTTGTATGGTTTGTGTCGACTTTCTGTGAGTTTGAGCTTCGACATCAGAATCTGACTCGTTTAGTTTTGGCTCACGAAGACAGAAACCGATATTCTTGGAGTTTATTCCTGGACCTGATCTGTTGGGCTTCTTGCAGCTCTCCTGTGTTTCCTACAGACTGAACTCAGAACCGTACGTGTGACCTCAGATTGATTGTTGAAGTAAATATCTTTTATCCGCTTTAATCAACCTGCAGGAAATGAAAATAATCACCTGCAGGCTCCTCGTCCACTTTAATGTCTCCTGTTGAAATCAAATTATCGTCTTTTATAACCTGTGTAGTTCACGTGGAGCTTGTGCCCCCCCCCCCCCCCCCCCCCCACCTGCTCTTCACGGCTCAGCTCCAAACACGTAGCCTCCTCTTCCTCCTCCGCTCAGCCCAAAGTTCACATTGAATGTGGCTAAAAAAAAAAAAAATCCACATCAAAAAGAACAAGACAAACAAACACAACGTGCACTCAGTCACTCTGCTGTGAAGTGTCAGAGCAAAGGAAACAGGGGAAAGTGATTGAAGCAGTAAACACATGCAAACAAACATGATCAATTATGTCTCAAAAGATATTATATGTTAACATTGTGGTTGCACTGTGTATTGTGATTTGATAAATGGTTTAAAACTAAAAAGATAAATATTTGCAGTGGATATTTGTGGCCGTTGTGTCACCGTGTTATTGTGTATTGTGTGTATTGTTTTATTGTGCATCGTGCCCATGTTTATGTTTCTGTATCTGCTTGTAAAGATAAAATTCATCACTGATTTTTGATATTATTTTGAATTTAAGGACAAGGAAAACATGATTCTGAACAAAATGAGACGTTGTTCTCTCTCTGGAGGCAAATTGACATCAGGTTTTTATTGTTTGAAGATTAAACGACAACTTTAAACAAGTTATACTTGTGAGTGTTGCATAGACAACATTATCATCGTGTGTTAGTGTTTCTTAGTGATAGTGTGTGTTAGTGTGTGTTTCTGAGTGAAGCAGTGTGTGTGTGTGTGTGTGTGTGTGTTGGAGCTTCATTAACTCGACTCTGATGGAAACGAGCGAAGTGGTGGAACATTTGCTCTTCCTCTTCTTCTCTCACCTTGTTTTTTGTGGGTGTGTGAGGTCAGAGTGAAGTTTTGCCATCAGCTGTAACACAACATCAAACCTGTGTGAAAACCTGCTTCATCTTTAACAAGCAGTTGTGGTTTAGCACAGAGTGATTTGTGCACATGTGTTGATGATGTGTGACCCGCTGAGTTATTTGGGTCTGACGAGAAGTGAATAAAAGAGAAGTAAATAGTCTCAGAGACGCAAACAATTAAAAGGTGAGACAATCTGGAAACGTTAAGAAATGGAAAAACTGAGCATTAAGTTTAGTTTATTGCAGTGTCGGCTCTAAACATGTTGGAAGTGGTTTGACGGTGGTGATGCTGGATGCAGCTTCTCCTTCTGAAACTGTCAAAGTGCTCTGCAGCAAATAAAGATCTGTTTAATCAAATATAAATGAAAGTTCTTTCTTGTTTTATATAAATATAAAACACAAAAGATCTTTATATAAAGAAACAGCGAAACTTGGATAACCTCCCTGGTGAAGGTAATTAAATAAAATGAGTGACTTCCACAGGATTCTTATGACGAAGAAAACATTTCCTTGTATTAACAGTGAAAAGTTCATAATGTTCAACTTGAGTGAACTTTGGTGAAATTCACTGTGACCCCTGGACGCTCAGTGTTTGTATCACATGAGGAGTTGTTGTTGTTGTGCTTGAAGAATGCCAGCAGCAGTTTGTACGACTTGAACAAAGTGTGAGTATATGTGTGCGTGCTTGTGTGTGTGTGTGTACAAAGCTACATGATACAGTTAAATCTCTAAAGTGTAATTATCTAGAATTAACTTAACACAACAGTGTGTCGTTCAGTGTCACAACCTGAAGGTGTAACCCTGTTTGTTGCAGGGGCAGCTCGGAGCGTCGTAAGGAGAAGTCTCGGGACGCGGCTCGATGCCGACGCAGCAAGGAGACGGAGGTTTTCTACGAGCTGGCTCACGAGCTGCCGCTCCCCCACAACGTCAGCTCCCACCTGGACAAGGCCTCCATCATGAGGCTGGCCATCAGCTTCCTGCGCACACGCAAGCTGCTCGCCACAGGTACACACACACACACAAACACACACACATCGTCTGCATGTGTTACACAAAGATAAATGGCGGCAGGTTACCTCTAACACGTTCTCTGACCATCTAGACACGTGTGGGTGTGTGGGTGTGTGTGTGTGTGCGCAGTAAGAAGGTATTTGTTCGACCTCCGCCCCCCCCCCTTCCTGTCGTCTCATTTAAAATTAGCAGCGGAGGAAGCTCCACAAAGAAACAGACCTATTGTTCTGGAATTCCAGCGTCTGCGTCTCCGAGTGGGATCAGAGAAGAGCAAAATGAAACGGCCGCAGCAAAGTTAGTCGACAACGCCAAAGCTCGGGGGGGGAAAACCAGTGCAACCAGTTCACGATGGAGACGATTAAACCTTCAAAACCTGAACAGCTTTAAAATAAAATATCTGTTGCATGATTACATAAGTCTGGCCTGCAGTTATGCTTTTAACCTGATTTTCATTTTGAAATCAGGCTCAAACAATATCTAGCTGCTGAACAAGCCTTTGAGAGAACGACCTGTCGGTGGGACAGAAAGAAACTTTCATTAATTGTGTCTGTAACCCGGTCATTATTCTCCTCTTATGTAACGTCTGATGTCCTGCTCATTGTGTTTCTATTAAGCAATTTACAGTGTTTGATGCCAAAACATAAATGATGATGCAAACAGCCGGTGCTTTGTTAAACTGCGGCGACTGCCACTTCCTGTTTCGTTTGAGGTGTGGAGTCATCAGTCACTCTTAATTAGACCTGTACTTCTACAGAGTGACCGCTCACAGTGTTTCACGGTTGAAGTAGTGAACATAAATCAATCAAACTTGAAAGCAAGTTCAAGCGACAATATTTTAGTTGTAGTTTCATGGAAATTTCTGATAAATATATATATTTTGCCATAATTTCTCTAAATGTGCTGTGAGCTTTAATGTTGCAGCAGCAGATTTTTCACTCTCATGCTAACCTTTGACCTGTGGTTTCTATTTCTGCAGATAGTTTCAGTTTCATGATACCAGATCTTGAGATATCTGCCATTTAAACCTGAGGCGGCCAAACCATTGACAAATTAAAAACCGATTCAGAAACGATTCCCCTGTGTCCAGTTTTTATAATTTGGGGCGAACTGGCCCTTTGAGTCCGGCGCTAGAAAGTGCAGATGTTCCTGAACGTTCAACGAGTTTTATCAAACATGCACAAAGATATAGAAGGATTTGTGCTATGGAGGAGGAGGAGGAGGAGGAGGAGGAGGAGGAGGAGGAGGAGGAGGAGGAAAACAGATGAAAAAGAGAGGAGGCATTAGGAGGAGGAGGTAATGAGGGTAGGAAAGCATCGGGTGAGGAGGGAGATGCAGCGGCAGATAGAACCTTATCAGCTCCGTCTGATTGCTCCGCGATGGAGGGAGCGATTGGGGAGGAAGAGCTCTGCCCATCGTTGGGCTGCTGCTGGCTTTACCCCTGCTAGCCATAACACACAGCTGCCCTGGCGCCACACGTGCATGTGTGCACGCTGCTGCAGGGAACACGTCTGTTATGCAACGCAACCTCTGCTGCAGCCCGAAGATCACTGATGTGCAGATTAGGAGGTCGTCAGGATGTGATTGGACCGTTTCTCAGAGATTAGTTCAACGCAGCTTGTTATTGGCTGTTGTCAACTCAATTAGAGCTTTAAGAGTCCGGAGTTGATATTAAATTAACTCCAGTTTTTCACAACTTATGGTTCAAGGTATTTTAACGCACCAAAAGGGAAAAGCAGTTGTGCAGTAACCTCATAATAACAATTTACAAAAACTGAATCGTTGTCGTCTTGTTATTTCTGTGTCTCTTCACCGGGTTTCACATTATTGTTGTGTTGACGTTAGTGTTTTGTGTTCCACGTCAAACTTTTCAGAACAGTCTGTGTCCAAGAAGTAAAGTTTGTTGTTCGAGTATTGTGTTGTCTCAGCTGGTCCAGAGTACTTTCGTTCTTTTTCATATTTGCTCTCCTTCATGTTTGTTTGTGTTTTTCCTGCATCCGTGTTGAGAGTCGTTCCAGTGACAACGAAAATATTTAGCCTTGAGTAGCATAATGGCTGCTAATTGTTGTCCTAAAGCTGTTTACCTTTTTGTTAGCTTAGCTTTAAAAAGTAAACCACCTTCTGTCGAATCTCTCAAACATACTCTCAACCTGACATCGCTCAATGCTCTAGAATCATCAGAACATTAGCTGTCCCTGGCAAACATATTTGCTCATATTTGAAACCAGGGCGGTTACGAAACCAAAGAACAAGAGAGAGAGAAGAAAGGTGCAACTTGGTCCAAATGAACAGTAATCACAGCTCAGTATTTAGGCCAAAGGGGCCGCTGGCTTTTGGACCGGGCCCCTGGAGCCTCGGCAGCTCCCCGGGGCCCATGAGAACGCTCCGGGCTCCACCGGAGGTCAGCGCTGTCTGGGCCCGGCTCCAAACTCCAGCCCCCGGCCTCATCGGGAGCCTTGAGAACTGGCCTCTCTTATCTCAGGGAAGCACACCAGAGGAATTACAAGCTTCCCCCCCTCCAGCCTCCACCCCCATCGACTACTGGGCTTTGTTCAGCGTGAAGCCACCGCACACACACAACCACACACAACCAAACACACACTTTCCCTCTCGTGCTGCGTTCTTTTAATTGAGACACCCTTGACAAACTGGAGTCTGTGTGTGTAAATGTTTGGATATTTAACCGTGCGTATTTGAACTTAATTGGTTGATTTATGTTTCTTTAAGTTGGTGCTATTACGAATGAGTGTGTGGTCTGGGTGTAATTTGTCTGGGTGGTGGATCGGGAGCGGCAGGAAGAAGCTGCACTGGTTTGTTTTGGCCCCGAGCCGAAGCTCCAGGAGAGAAAACAACACACACACACACAAACACACAAACACACCCACACACACACACCCACACGTATAAAATGATATTTATTCATAATCATTGAATGAGATTTGTGACCCTGCCGTCTCGCCCCCTCCCTCCAGGCAGCAGCAGCAGCAGCAGGGACGGGGACGGGGACGGACAGATGGACAGTCAGTACCTGAAGTCTCTGGAGGGCTTCGTCACCGTGGTCACATCAGACGGGGACATGATATTTCTGTCCGAGAACGTCAACAAGTTCATGGGGCTCTCGCAGGTACACAACCGCGGTCGCACAACCGCAGACGCACAACCGAAGACACACACGGCAGTAAGAATCGGTCACGTGCAGACGGGAGTTATATTTAAACTGCAGCAAACACTGAAGGTCAGGAAGTCACGAGTCTGCAAATGAGAGTTGAGTTTCTGTGGAATCAGCTCGACACACAGGCAGATGCATCACAACGCACTTTTAAAGTCCGTCAGTGACGACACAACAAGACAAAAATACCTTTAAATGATTTGAATTTTATTCTAATTCTAATCTGGTCTTTATAGCAAATGTATACGTTTATTTAATTAATCGATCAAACACAATTCTAATTCAAACACAAGATCTGCTTTCACAAGACATGAATTAACAAAGTGAATAATTAAATTAAATCACAAATTAAAACAGCTGCAGCACAACAAACTATCTATTAGTTCCTCAGTTACAATTCATGTTGTATCATTCAAAGAAGCTGACACAAAAAAATTGATAACTGAGCTAAACTGAATTGTACTTCATGATCATCATGTGATAAACCGGAGCCGACTGTTGTGTCTGTGTGAAATTCCTCTCATACCTGTTGCAGCTGCTCAGTGACAGACTGAACTCACTCAGCATTTTCTATCCCCTGGTAAACCACCTGGTTTGGTTCTGTGGTGACCAGCTCGGCAGTGGGAGGAGTCTCTCATATCCCAGATTATTATTATTGCCTCCGTTACCCGGTGTGACGGCCGCCAGCGAGATAAAGACTTTCCTCTGTGAGCGAAGGAGCTCAGGATACAAAGAGCTGCTTATTCCTGCTAAAGCCTCTGAATAGATGCAGAGGGTCTGAGTTCATTAAGCTCTCTGGGCTACATGACGGGGGGGAAAGCAAATAGCTCCAGTGTGGGGCAGCTGTGGGACGACTTGCTAACCCTTCAGCACACATGTAGAGTTAGCAGCAACGCTAGCAAAGGTTCTGCAGGAAGTCTCAGACATGCAGAACTGAACCTGTGTGCTCTGTATGTTTTTTTATGTGAAATGTTTAAATCTTTCAGGTGGAGGTCACTGGTCAGAGCATCTTTGACTTCACACACCCATGTGACCACGAGGAGATCAGAGAAAACCTCAGTCTGAAGACAGCTGGTCAGTTCACACACACACTCACACAGACACACACTCACTTTAAAGTATCTTAATGAGAAGGAGACAATACATCTGCTGGTAGGATTATTATTCATTTCAAGTGCAACTGAAGCCTCTAGTGTCCATTTTATATTTTTAAAGTTCATCCAGAAGTATCGTCAGTTCACTTCTTGCCGGAATATCAAATACTGGCTTTGTAGAACCAGAAATATTTATAATGCTGGTCGGTCAGAGGCCTCGCAGACACACACACACACACACACACACACACACACACACACACACACCATTAAGGTCTTGTACCCTATGAGGGTCAGAAAATATTCAAAGTCAACAACACAACCACACATGTCGAGTGTATATGTAACATATTATATCTCATGTCCAAAATATGAGAACAGGGGGTCAGAGGCCAAATAGAGAGGAACCTAAAGAGAGATACTGCAGTGTGTTTGTGTGTGTGTGTGTGTCTGTGTATTTGGAGGGAAAGACGATTAAGAGCTGAGAGCATGAGGATAAGAAGGCAAAAAACAAGGGAGAGACTTTTCGGGAAAGTGGGAGAGAGGGAGAGAACAGAGAATTCTCAGGTGGTGAAAGTGAACATGGTGTGATGTGTGTTACAGCCACTGTGGCAGGAAGTCAACGATCACATGAATGCATGGGTCATAACCTCAACACTAATGTCCTGCAGACTGAAGCTGCTGAGCATGAATGTGACGGTAAAAGAGACAGAAAGTTTAGTGCTAGCAGCCCTAAACAAACACACACAGACACACACACACACACACAATCACTTAACTTTGGTTTATAGCTCTTATCAGCAGTGGCCGCAAAACACACACATGTAACAGTAAAGAGTTTTATCGTCTGTTTCCTTTTAACACACACACACACACACGTATATACCATCGCACACACACTTGTGTACAGGCTAGAAGAGTATAGTTTTGTGTTGCATGTGTAACGACACAAAGATTAGGACACTTGTGAGTTTGGAGATCTGAGCTGCGGCTGCAGCTCAGGGACTGATCTCTGACATTGTGATGTAACAGCTTGGCCCAATTTCACCTCCTCTGTGTGTGTGTGTGTGTGTATGTGTGTGTGTGTGTATATTTGTGTGTGTGTGTGTTTAGGTTCTGCAAGTTTAAACCTTGACCGTTTCCCAGTCTCTCTGGGAGAGAGGCAGATGATGGGAGGAAAACTTTTATTTATTTATTTTTCCACTTAAAAATCTAAAATAATTAAAACTGTAAAATCTGAAGTTTGAAGCAGTGATTCATGTGAGTGATCTTTGGTTTAGTCAGTTGATCAAACTGGAAAAAAATATTTTAAAGTTACACTGAGGTTGGAATGTGCTTTAAATCAAAAGTCCATTAATCTAACATGTTATGATTTCAAAACGCAGAAGCACGAAACTGAAGGTTTTTTTTCGGAGAAGAAAAATCCAAAGTAAAACAAGATTATTCCTTAAACAAATTGAACTATAATTGTATTAAGCGTCCTTTGCATCATTCTCCTTGTTAAAAGTTTTTTTTGGTAGTTTTTCCTGAGGATGTAACATCTTGTTAAGCCTGTGAAAGTAAATTGTGATTTGTGAATATGAGCTGATTGTTCTGCTTCAGCTCCATTAGTGTAAATCTCTGTTTTCAGGAAGTGGCTTCGGTAAAAAAGGCCGAGAGCTGAGCACCGAGCGAGACTTCTTCATGAGGATGAAGTGCACGGTGACCAACAGGGGGCGCACTGTCAACCTGAAGTCAGCCAGCTGGAAGGTGAGGGAGTGGTTAGAGAGTGAAGTGACATGACGGTGACGCCTAATCCTCTTGATCGCCCCCTGGTGGCTGGCTGCAGTATAGCCCACCTCCTCAATGTTAGCAGTTGAGACATGAAACAAAAGAAATGTTTGTCAAAGATGGTGTCTGTCATTTTAGGTAGTTCTTAATGTTGAAGTGTTCATGTTTCTGCTCACTTGGGTTTTAATTAGTTAATTGATGATATGAAAAAGCGCTGAGACGTCATGACTGTCGATGGGACCTCGATACCGTGTTGATACCATCCCCCCATCGCTACTGCGCAGACTCCTCGTTGGAGTTTTACAACTAAAAAGGCAAAGATTAGATAAAAGTCTGTTAAACAGAGGATGTTGCATCCAGATCAAAAGTAATTTGGATACAGTCGTGCACGTTCTGGAAGAGAGCAAAAGAGTTCACTGTGTTTGGCTGCAGAGGCACAAAAATGACCAATCCCCTGTGTCCCTGAGTTTCTGTGTTATCGTTCCTCTCCAGGTGCTGCACTGCACCGGCCACCTGAGGATGTACAGCAGCTGCCCCCCCCGGGTGCTGTGCGGCTTCAAGGAGCCTCCGCTCACCTGCGCCGTCCTGATGTGCGAACCCATCCTGCACCCGTCCAACATCGACACGCCGCTGGACAGCAGGACCTTCCTGAGCCGACACAGCATGGACATGAAGTTCACCTACTGTGACGAGAGGTGGGCAGAGACACACACACCCACACTCACACACACCCACACACACACACACGCCAAGAGACTCAAACTTTGTCTAGCTTGGAATTTATTATTTTTCATGAAAACAACCAGTCAGTTTAACGTGATGAAAATTTAAATTAAACCAGAAATCCGAAAATATTTTTATACATCCATACCAAGAAATTAATAGAGGACATCTTCACTGTGCTGCCAGTTAAAACACACACACACACACACACACACACACACACACACACACACAAACAAACACACAGAGGAATGCTCTTCACTGATTACCTTGCGCTGACTGGATTCAGTTTTACTTGGCAGTGATGTCAGTGGAAAATTAAGCCAGAGATGAAACATTAATACTTTAATAAGATGCTGTCACGACACCATCAGAGTGAGCCAAGTGTTTCTGATCAGTGATACTCACAAAGACACACACACACACACACACACACACACACACACACACACACACACAAACACACAGCAGCAGCAGCAGCAGCACTCTCCCAGCTTCATGGTTGATGTGATCGACAACTCTGACACACTGGAATGTGTGTGTTTGTGGGTGTGTGTCTTTGCCTCTGTGTGTTACCATGGTGAATAACATAACAATTAAAAATGGTTTGTCTCCGAATCATCACGGGCGCAGCGGCCATCTTTGCACCCAAAATATTTCTCTCCACCGGCACGAAGAGGTGGAAGAGGCGGTGAAGAACACACACACACACACACACACACACACACAGATCTGAGTTACACAAGCACACGCACACAGACATAATCTTATCAATCTGTAATCTTATCAAGCTGCTCATGCAGGACAAAGGTTCCCTTTGGAGGAAAGTGAATGTGTGTTTGTTGCGTGGCCACTCGACAAACAAGGACCCATTTTTCTTTTCCGGCCTTTTGGGCGAAAGCTGCCCAAAACTTCTCTCCAATTACCCAAATGAGTTTACTGTAGGTGGGTCGCCCGGCCGGCTCAGCGGGGCCACTCATTAGGGACAGAAGCTTTCCTCAGCTCATGTCTGGCAGTGTGAGCGGACGAGTGGAGGAAGGAGGGATGACGACAGAATGAGAACAGGAAGGAGGACCAATCAACCACAAAGTTTTCTCCTGAGACTCTAGTTCAGTATCACAGCTGCCAAGAAGGTTCTGTTTTCACTCCTGACACTTGGTGGAAGAAACAAGAGTCAGGAAAGAAAATTCAAGTTTAGCTGGATCCAGGATTTCCCCTTTCTTGGCGGAGGATGAAGATGAAGATGAAGATGCAGGATTAAAGTGTCACATGTTGTTTGAAGTGTGTTATTGAGAGCCGCCGATCATCGATCATCATCATCATCGTCCTGATTATAGTTGTTATGCTATTTTAGTTTTAATCTTTTCCGTATGTGATTTTCTTTTATTTCTCTCCTCTTGCTTTTCTCTCCTCCTTTTTTCAACCATTCTTTTCATTCCTCGTGCCTTTAATTCCCTTTCTCCTCCTTTTCACCTCTTTTTATTTCACCTAATTCTTCCTCACTTTTCTGTAAAAGGTTTCTCTCTCTCTCTCTCTCTCTCTGTCTCTCTCTCTCTCTCTCTCTCTGTCTCTCTCTCTCTCTCTCTCTCTGTCTCTCTCCGGTCTGAGGCATGCAGCTGTCAGTGTTATGTAATCTGAGGACAAGAGCCTCTCTCTCTCCCTCTCTCTCTCTCTCTCTCTCTCTCTCTCTCTCTCTCTCTCTCTCTCTCTCTCTTGTTAATCTTCATCGTACTGTGACATGATTCCTTCAGTTTTCTTCGCTCTCCTCATGTTTACTGAAATAATGAATTCTGGGAATTCTGGTCTGGGAATGTGGAATCAGTCCAGTAATGAGAAACTTGCTCCCATTCGTTTTCATCTGAGCCAAAACACATGAAATAACATAATCTATCATAAATTGTGATTAGAATGGTTGTAGTTAATTTGATTTAATATCAGAGCAGCAGAGCAGCAAATTAAAACGTTTATAAACAGTAAATAGTGGTCTCTAATCTAATGGATTGGGTACATATTAGTACAAAAGCTGTTTAAAAACTCACCTGTATAG
The DNA here is from genome assembly GCF_949316205.1 of Platichthys flesus. Taxonomy (NCBI): domain Eukaryota; kingdom Metazoa; phylum Chordata; class Actinopteri; order Pleuronectiformes; family Pleuronectidae; genus Platichthys; species Platichthys flesus. The sequence goes on from NC_084956.1 coordinate 3,857,594, forward strand.
TATTTGTATAACGTGATACATTTCTATTAATAATGGCACTTTAGCTTTTTAAGAATTTAGTCGTTTCATCAACAGCTTGTCATCTACCCAGGATGAAATCACACTATTTCAATCAATCAATCAATTTATTAATCAAATGAATCGAGACTCGTTAAAGTGTCTTCCTGACGCACTGTGTCAAATAAAGTCACGTTCCAGATTTTTATTTAAACGTGTCCGTTCTCCTCACAGACATAAAACCTTGTGTCCAGGGGTCATTTCCTGTTGTGAGTTTTTGTCGCTCGTTCTCACAACAAAGTTTGTGAGAAGAAGTTGTGAGAAGTTGAGACTCTTTTCCCCATAAATCATTGTTCTGGTTGTTTAACTTCAACATTTACAAAGTTATAATTAAACCCAAACAAAGAACTTCCCAGTCGCTGTTTAAGTTCCTGTAACTTAATAAAAACTGCACCTGAGTTTCTCTTAGTTGTTGGTCAGATTACTGAGATCCTGTAACTCACAGCTGGATCAAACTAAAAGAGCAGAGGCTCAAACGAGGGAACTTGAGCCAGTAACATAATCCCTATCAACAAAGTGAGCAGGTGATGAGTGACAGAAAGATTAACTGTTCCAGAAAACATGGCGAGTCAGCGCAGAACCCTATCCGCTCTCATTCTCCCTCCTCTGCTTGATTTCCAGCTCACGTGTGAAGCTTCTCTGACAAGCACAGGTTCAGGATCTGTCTTAACAAGCGTCGCGAAGCAACAAGTCAAACACAAATGACATCAAATTCGGTGTGTTGTTAAAAGTGTGTGTTTTATTTGTGTGTGTGTGTTTCAGGGTAACACAACTGATGGGTTACACACCCGAGGATCTGCTGGGTCGCTCGGTCTACGACTTTTACCACGCCCTGGACTCAGATAGTGTCACCAAGAGCCACCACAACCGTGAGTGCATGCAACACACACACACACACACACACACACACACACACATAGATATCCACTTAAATAATCATGAAGGGTGCACTGTGACTAAAAAGCTGGTGAAAGAGAATGTCACATCTGTACGTGTGTGTGACTATATATAGTTTTATAAACATATGTTAAACGTGTGTTTGTGTGTTTGTGTGTGTGTGTGTGTGTGTGTGTGTGTGTGTGTGTGTGTGTGTGTGTGTGTGTGTGTGTGTGTGTGTGTGTGTGTGTGTGTGTGTGTGTGTGTGTGTGTGTGTGTGTGTGTGTGTGTGTGTGCAGAGCAGGGGGCTCGGTGTAAAAATGGCTTTTATTAAATTAAGTTTAGTCTCTGATGGTCATCTGCTGCAACAGACACAAACGCAGAGGACAGGGAACCAGGTGGACACTATTACAGTCTAATGACACTGAGTGTGTGTGTGCGTGTGTGGATGTGTGAATGTGTGAGTGTGTGTTTGTGTGTGTGTTGACGAGGCTCTGAAGTGTCATGGCTTTTCTCTCCAATGATGCTGTTTCATCAGCAGCTTTGAACAACTGCAACAAGATGAAACCTGCTGATTAGAAGATAAAACATGCTAAGAACATAATCACATCATGTGTGTCTGTGTGTTTCTACTATAGAAAACATAGGTGCCAATACGATTTCTGACTTTCACAACCAAAACCAAACTTTATTTCATATTTCACTGTGCAAATAATGAAAAGGTTTTCATTTTCATTCAATAAAAGAAAGAAATATAATGATTTTTTGTTACACACTGTTTTACTACTACTTAAAACAGGGAACTTTAGAACAAATCAAATACCATAAGAAAGTTCAATTAAATTGGATTTGAAAAAAAGATCTTCAAAACACAAGTTCTATAAAACAGTTTGATGCATTTTATTTTTGTTTTCAGTGAAACTAAACTTGAAATCAAGAATTTAACCCAAAAACAATATTGTAGGAAACGTCTGTTTTTTATTTTTGTGCCTCATGTGCAATTCTTTCCTTCAGTCTTAGATCGTGTGTGTGTTGGCTTGAACCTGCTGATAAAGGGCTCTATCTCTCTATGTAACAAACACACACACACACACGCACACACACACACACGACACACACACACGACACAGGCGACCCGCTCTCACGGCCAACGTGACAAGCCTGTCGATCAGCACATGGTAACAGCGTTCTCTGCTACATGTAAAGCTGCCATAAACTTCCTCCACACACACACACACACAGACACACACACACAGACACACACACACAGTCACTGGCCTTATGTTCACTCTCTGACCTCGGTCCTTGGTCCGTTCCCACGCCAGCTCTGAACTTTGGACTCCAGCCAGAACAATCTTCTCGGCTCAAAGTCAAACTTCCACTTTCTTTTTTCCTGTAAACCGACGCTCACTGGATTTCACAGACAAAATAAATGTACAGATATTTAATCAATAATTCAATCATTAGACATTTAAATAAGACAAACACCCACAGTGGATTTGTGAAGTTTAACAGCGTCTCGGTCATTGAGCCAGTTTTCAGTGTGGATAATAACATGTTGCATCAAGTCAGGTTAGTTATTGAATCAAAGCTGCTCCTATGAGTCACTCCATAGATAGAAGTTTGGACAATAATCTTCTAAGGTGTTTGAATTAAATGTCTTTAAATAGGTGTCGTGAGACTTATAGCCCCAAGCTATAAATTCTGGATTTTCTCCTACTGTAAAATAGAATCTAAATCATTACTTGTATTAGGTCACATGTTCATGTTGGTGCTCAGTCTCTGATCGTGCCTGTGAGCGGTGCCCTGCTCAGCTTCTCAGTTCTCAGGAGCGAGAGGACGGTTGTTTCTGCGACACACTGTAAAACCATAAAACATCGACTCAGTTCCACCGCGATGTGTCACTCACATCTTTCTCTCTCTCTCTCTCTCTCTGCAGTGTGCACCAAGGGGCAGGCGGTGAGCGGCCAGTATCGAATGCTGGCGAAGAGCGGAGGCTACATCTGGGTAGAGACTCAGGGAACTGTCATCTACAACAGTCGTAACTCGCAGCCTCAGTGCATCGTCTGCATCAACTACGTCCTCAGGTCAGTGACTCATCCTGACATGAAGACTGAACCTCCCTGTGCTTTGAAGGCAGTGGGATGTAGTGATGCATCTGTCCACTGGTCTGGTAACGTGTCTTTCTGCAGTGAGACTCAATAACCGACATGTTGGCTTAAATTATTTGTAATTTGTAGACGATTTACTAGGACGTTTTTAATGCTTCTTTCTGATGTCTCATAACACAATGATGTTTTCATGTTCTCCGACCTGCAGTGACATCGAGGATAAGTCCATGGTTTTCTCCCTGGAGCAGACGGAGTCGCTGTTCAAGCCGCAGCACATGAGCAGCTTCTTCACCGCAGGAGGCGCAGGTGTGACCGGAGAGCCCGGAGACAACCTCTTCTCCAAACTCAAAGAGGAGCCGGAGGACCTGGCTCAGCTGGCTCCGACACCCGGGGACACCATCGTCTCCCTGGACTTCGGTCTGTACTGACTTCTGACTTAACTACACATGTTCGACATTATCCTTCATACAGTGAGTCCATTGACTGACGCTGTGTAAAACGTCTTTCTCCTCCTCAGTGTTCTCACTCTTCATCCCTTCTTGTCTCATCAGGTCGACCTCAGTTCGAGGTGTCCACTGCAGCCATGCTCCCTCCAGGACCTCCATCCTGGGGTAGCGAGAGCCACAAGGCATCAGGCCAGACCCTGCCTCCGGCTCCTGGAGACCTGGCGACCATGGCTGCAACTTTCACCGTGCAGCGGAACCCGCCGCCGGGCAGCGCCACCCCGAGCCTCAGCAGCTGCTCCACCACGGTGAGGAGTAATGAGTTAGCGAGCGTGGGACTGGTGGCGTTTGTTTCGTGGTTCAGTCTGTCTGTGTTCAGTGAGGCCGGGTGGGGGGGGGGGTTAAGGTCACTAACACTGGGCAGCGTGTGTGAGAATAACGGGGGTGTACATTTGGACGGAACTGGCTCTTAGCAGTGAATGGCAGCTTTGTTAAAACTAATTTTCTTTCTTTTCGCCCTGTGTGCTCAGCCGAGCAGCCCAGGTGATTACTACAGCTCGGTGGAGAGCGACCTGAAGGTGGAGCTGACGGAGAAGCTGTTCGCTCTGGAGACAGAGAGCAGCAGCAAGCCTGCAAACACAGAGGTGACCTGTTCCTCCTCCTGGTCCAATGCTTTGGTCTCAGCAGTAATGATGAGGCCTGGTCTTTCTGGATCAACTGACCAGGACATTGTGTTAATATGTTTTACAGAGCAGTAGGTTACATTTAATAAGACTTTATTTAGAAGCTGCATTCACCACAAATGCAAAGCTGATCGAGACGAGATGGATGCGATGGAGTAAATCACAGAGTTCAACTTTGATGAACTTGAACCTGCATAATTCCTTTTGTCTTCGCAAAAGTGTGACCGGGCTTTTATTTGTTGAAGTATTTGAACTTGAACGAAACATTTGCACGATTTGAAAGTCAATCAGCGTTGAGAATGAAACCATCCGGAGACAGATCCGGTCACCGACCCGAGCGAGCAGGTCAGGCTCAGGTAGCACTGGATATGACAACTAGATGCAGCTCCTGGGGGGAGACGGGGAAATTCCCTGAGCTGTGAGCGCCCCCTGGTGGTCATGGCTTTGGCTTCTCGGGCGTTTCTCCCTCAGGTACACTGCAGCAGTTGTTGTCACTTTAGCCACCAGTATCTCCTCTCTGGGCACAAACATGCAGGTTGTGTATACTTGCTCGTACCGCGAGTAAACACGATGTATTAGTAAACAACCAAAAGTATTAATTAATTATTCAAACAATCCAAATTTACTAGTGCATCTTAACTAGAATTGTGCAGTAACAGAAGTACAATTTACAATCGATTTCAATATACTCAATCTATGTCGTCTTTCCGTTTCCCAGGGGGATTTGACGGACATGGACCTGGAGACTCTGGCTCCTTACATCCCGATGGACGGAGAGGACTTCCAGCTGCACCCCATCCTCCCAGAGTCTGAGTCCCGGGAGGGGAGTCCTGCCAGGTGCATGGGCAGCAGCAATCCACAGACACGGAAGTCGTCCCACCAGAGCTTCAGCAACATCACCAGTCTCTTCCAGCCCCTGTCCTCGCCCCCGCACACCCAAGGCCACTATCAGGCCCGGCCAGCTGCGTCCTGGGCTACGGGGGAGAAGAGGGGCTCCGGCCAGGGGACATTGAACCCCCACGCGGTGCCATACATGATGGGCCACATGCAGAGCCCCCCGTACCAGGCCCCTGCAAGCACCCCTCTGTCCTCCATGGGTGGCAGGCAGAACCTGCAGTGGCCACCAGACCCTCTGTTAACCTACCAACAACAGCCACAGGCCGCAAAGGCCTACCTGCTGGACAGTGTGTCAGGAGAGACGCTCCCGTCCTGCCAACAGGACATGAGCCATCACATGCAGAAACAGAGGTGACCGAACATTTACGATTTAAAGCAAGAGAGTAAAATGTGAAACATTGCATTCTTAATTTTGTTTATGTGCAGGATTAAAAAAACTACTAAACTTGATGAGACACGGGCCAAGAAAGAATCCTATAAACTTCCAAGAGGATATTTAATTGATACAGATGATTAAATAACCATTCATGCATAACCATCAATTATATTTCACACATTTAGTGAATCATCAAAATCAAAAGCCTGCAAACTAAATATTAAAACATTTAAATAAGCTGGTAATTCAAAAAAGTTAAACCAGTAATATTAAACCTCCACCGAGGCCCAACAGTCCTCTAATGAAACCAAGTTTAAATTCAGTAGATCCAGATTAGATCCCCTACATACGTCAGATTCTCTTCATCGAGATCCATTAATTATTCTCTGAAGATTCCTGATCCTGCTTCTTCCTTCTGACAGAGGTCAAATATTTATGTCATATAAATGTTAGTTGTGTGTTTCGATGTGTCTGTGCAGGTCCATTGAACATTTTGGACAAGCCTACAGAGACATGAGTCCAGCCAGAGTGGCCATGAACAACAGCATCAAGCGCTCCTTCACCCAGATGACCGTGGTGAGTGTCTCTCATAATGACAACATCTCCACATAAAGACAAAAGGACTCCTTAAACCCAGAGGAAGGGACTGATCGACCCTGTAGCCTTGATATGAATTGTTCTAATTATCTGTTTGTGTGCTGCAGGGCGACCATAAGGCGTCAGAACACATGTGGAAGAAGATGAGGGGTGAGAGCTGTGTCTCCATGGATCGTTCCCTCAGCGCAGGATCACTGGCAGGTACAGGCATCCATCACACACACAAACACACACACACACAAATAGACACACACACACACACAGCGAGAGAGAGTTGCACCTGTAACCTCTGGCTCTCGTCTCTCAGAGTCGAGGATGTTGCCCGACAGCATGTCGTCAAGTCTCAGCTCCCTGCAGCAGCACAGGAAGTCCCAGAACCCAGGAAACGGGATGGGAGGCACAAACGAGAACGTCTTCACACGCAAGAGCTGCAACTACAGCGATTATAACCTGCTGCCTTCACACAAGGCCGAGGGTGAGCTGAACCATTCCAATCCACCATAAAGCCCCTCATTTAGTGTTTGTGCCTCCTGAAAAGACTCTTTTACTGACAAAAACATGCAATACTACTCCGTATCAAGTCATTTCATCTGGAATTCAGTCAAAAGAAGGTTTAGATAATTAATTGAAAACACAGATAAGATGGGGCATCAACCTCGTGGAGGTTTCTAATTAAATTAGACATCAGTACATATATTTTATTATTCTGGTGGAGGTGAACAACCCCCACACAAAATGTCACTTCGTAAAATCAAGTGTAGTTTTATTTTATTGTAATTTAAACACTCATATGAGAGAAAAACTTGAAACAAATAGATTTTTAAGGGGAAAAAGCCCAAATTTGCCAGAATTGTTCTCTAATTTGACTTTAATGACTGAAACTGTTGAAGAAATACGTGTTTGATGTTCATGTTAAACATCATAATTGCGTGATATAATTGTTACCTTGGCGTCTTCTGTCTTTTTGTATTGAATCCCTGACTCATATTCTGTGTGGCTCTGCAGGTATAGCCAGTCGTCTGCTGGGCCCCTCGTTCGAGCCCTCCTGTCTCCCCCAGCTGACCCGTTACGACTGCGAGGTCAACGTGCCGCTGCAGGGGAACCTGCACCTCCTCCAGGGCTGTGACCTGCTGAGAGCCCTGGACCAGGCCACCTAGAGCCCCAGATCCAAACCCCACCGTAGACCCAGACTTAACCCCAGCCCTGACCCTCAGCCTGCAGCCTGAGACTTACACTTTACACCTCCGGGCCCCTGAAAGCCCCGAGGCTAAGCTACCTTTAGGGAATGTGCTCATAACCACGTCCTGCATTATTTAGCTCCTTTCACCGACTCTCTGTCCACTCTGTCGATCTGTAAACAGAATCCACACGTGTCAGACGATGTGGGGGAAAAAGGTCAATGTGGGTCAATTTTCTAAAACGATGCCTGACCTGCGTCGTGTGTTCAGACGGCTCGATGCTGTGATTCCTCAAAGGTCACAGGTCGACTCTGCTCACAGGCGCAGGATAAACTTGGGTCTTTTGGTGTAAACAGGGTATTAGAGGTGTGAGATTCACACACACACACACACACACACTATCTGCCTTAAAGGCTGAACGTCTGCAGCCACACACACACAAACACACACATTCACACATGCACACATGCCACGACCAGCCATGTAGGCACGGGATTCAAACCTACGACCTGTGTCTTACCCGTCTCGTCCGCAGAGCGACCCCCTGACATGAACTCTATGCAGCTCAGCCTTACGTCTCGTTCTCATTCAGCTCTGAGAGGATTCTTTGTGTTATCAAACCACCGACACTCTGAGATTATCTGACCAGCGATTAGACCCAGACCACTTGTTCGGCTCGGACTCGAGGCTCCGACTGTTGTAGCCATTTTAAAATCAATAAGAACTGAGGATTCTTTACTGATTATTGATTCTGCTCCTTGATTTCAAAAGACGACATCTTCATCCCTGCAGGGCAGCAATCGCCAGAATTCAATCTGTTGTAATAGCAGTGGATTTTATTCATTAAATTCTTGACTCACAATTACTTAAACTTGTTGTTGAACTTAAATAGTTGTCACAGATTTATCTTGATATTCAGCCTGAAGGAAAAATCTACTCAGAAGAGGCGACATATATCGAATCCAAGAGTTGACACGTAGCTGAGGTCTCCTCAAAGTGCCTTATGTAAGTTATGATTTGGTGATTTACAAACAAGATTGAATAAATTGTCAGAAAGTTCCATAATATGACGTCAAGTTTAAAATCGTTCTGAAAGAGGCTTTAGCTAAATGTTTATGGCAGTTAGACGTCAGAATAGATACAACTTTTAAATGACACAAAACTTTTATCATCTTGGGGATAACACGTAACGTTTTCCAGAATAAAATGTGTTTTAAAGTTTTTTGATAGTTAGATATAGCTTCTCTCTTGAAAGAATCTGGAATCAATAAGCAGAATCCAAGATGATGCCTCTCTCTGCTCAGGCCTTTCTCACCATCACAGCACACAATTCATCTGTTGAACACACAATGCATTGCAATGCAATGTGTTTTAGTTATTACAGTTTGTCTGTTATTGAACTTTTATCAAATCGGCCCACGTTATTTCACCCAAATCGGCACTCTACCGTATCAATACTGCTTTTTTTATTTTCTTGCTCTACCTACCAGATTATTTTATTTTTTGTGTCTATCTCAAAGACACACTAATAAACATATATTGCAATACAAGTACTCTACTGTAAGTTTAATATTGATAAGTTGTTGTTTTTTCTTCTTACCTCTCAGTTGGGTAAGTAGCTCGTGTGACTACAGGGTTTTTTTCTCATCGTGCAATTATTATTATTTCAAAATGTGATAAAGTTGATATAGTCAGCAGCAAAGCTATTGCCTTATTCATTTAACTCATAGCATGTACAAAAGCAGCCTGGTAGACACGCACAGGATTATGTATGTTGCAGAATTACACACACACACACACAATCACCCACATGTGTCACGCTAAACAGGAAACATAAGAAACAGCAGGTGTGTGCACAGGAAGTGGGACCTCTCCTGTTTAAATGTGTCGGGCTCTTTAACGATTCTATAGACTTACACGTTATTATTTATTTTCATATTCTGCAGATTCAGGCAGCGACAGTGAGCGTCAGTGGAGATGAGTAAAATTAGGATGGAACAACGTAAAGAAAGATTTCAAGTTGTCTTAAAAACGAAGACATAAAAGTAGTAAGTTAGTGAAGCAGCTTCACATTTCACATTTTACACTTAAAAAATCATATTTTCATGTCTCTTTTCTTGAGAATATAACTCAGAGCGTTTTCCTTCTTTTTCACAGAACTCAGCAGAAAACACATGTTTACCTAGTGCGTATGAATAGTTGATTTGTAGTAAATAATCTAAAATGTGCACCTTAAATCCAGCTGCGGGTTATTTATTTGGAGCCACTCGAGCCAATCAGAAGAGAATTAGAGGAGTCAGGAGGACGACTGGGTCAATCAAAGACTAAAACAATGGTTTACCGTTAACGCCACTTCGGTTTGTAGATGAAAAAGCACAGGAGAGGTCACCGCTGAGGTCACCGCTGAGGTCACCGCCGAGTTCACCGCTGCACTAACCGTGTCAGTAGACTCACAAACATATTCGACCGTTCATCGGGTGTGAACTTGTCAGAATCAGCCGTCTGTGAAGTGGAACGTTTGTATTTTTCTTAGACGATGACAAGAATCATGACACATGATATTTTCCAGGCGATGTTTTTACATGTTGATGAGTAACATCTGCAGCTGTTCTCTCTCTCTCTCTCTCTCTCTCTCTCTCTCTCGCCCGTCTTTTGAGGTATCTGCTGTCGTGTGGTGACCACTTCTATGAACTCTAGAGCTTTGTGCACATACATGTTACGTATTTGAAGCTAATGTTGAAGAGTGTTTTTGTGTCCTGGTACTTCGTCCCGGAGCTGATCCCTCGTCGTGCTCTTTCCTCTCGTGCCGTCTCCGTGTTGTGTTTTTATTTTTTATTCTTCCCTTCAGAGTTTTATCCCTAAATTTGTATCCGATCTGTTTGCTGGCCAGTAACGTTTTTTTTGTTCTTGCTTTGAATGCTCCGTTTAAAAGATAAATATCAGTTTTTTTAAGTTTCATTATCCAGATATGTAGCATTTTGAATTTTGTTATGACGATAAGTTGCCACATGATTAATCACATAGTTTTCCAGTTGCTTGCTCGACCACGTATGAGTCATGTGTTGAATTGTACTTCAATCCAGTGGATCCACTAACGCTGTTTTCTGCTTTACGTCGCTGAAATGTTGATTTTAATAACTTTATAATGTGCCTTAAAATGAGGAGTTCACCCTTCAGCACCACAGCTTGTGTCCAGCTACCTTTAGACAACATCCTTCATATATGAGGGGAGTATTATTGAAGATTATCCAAATTTAATATTGCATTTTATCTGAAAATAACATGTTCAAGTGTAATTTTATGGATAAATTGCATAAAATTTGAATTTGAATTAGCTCATTAAACTCTAATCTACACTTTAATTGAATCTCCTGAAGTTTGTTTGACTGTTTTTCAACCCATTTGTCAGGATAATCGTCCCAATTATAATCCACAATTAGAGATTCAGAGCTGCAGTTGGTTAATCTTCATAATAAACCCTCAGGCTTCATCCTCCGTAGCCTCTTCACAGTGACAGTAGAACCCTCATAGATTTGAGTAGAACCCATCATAGATCCCCTGGTGATAACGAGTCAAATTTTACTAAAGGTTTTCAAAGGAAATGGATTCATTCAGCTCGTCACACGACCGAACAGTCAGTGTGTTGATGAAGCTGCTCGCGGGGTTTTAGGTTTAATGGAATAAAAGGAGATTATTTGTCAGAGGAGGCTGCAGAGTTCGATCCAAGCTCATTTTAAGAATCCGCAAAAAATCGTTTAACTGAATTGAACTCCAGATGATGCAGATCATTATCCAAGAGAATTTAAAATGTCGTGTCTATAATGAAATGAGTTAAAACTCAGATTATATGTATATACATATATTTATATATATATATATATATATTATGGTGAGAAGGATGAGAGCAGAGAAACAGTTTGAAGAGTTTGACTTTGAAGACAAACTGAAAAGATGAGCGACCTGAAGAGATGAATCCTGCTCAGTCTGCAAACTGACGCACATCACTTCACGCCTCTGTTTCTCCTCTCGCTCCATCTCACTTTCACTTTCACTAAATCTATTTGTTTTCTCTCATGTGCAATAACTTTAGACAAGGAGCCATTTTTTATATATTAGTTGTCCATATTTAACAAATAAAAAGCCTGTAAAAGAAGCTTGGTTTTTAAAGACTTCAAAATGTTCTCAATTGGTCAAATCATCTTTTATTTTAACTATCTTTACATTGCAATATATATAAATATTTTTGTTCAAGTGCTAAATGCAGTTTCTGGAGACAGAAGAGGTTTTAGGAAAACGTTAAAAGTCTTTAAACACACGTAGAAGAAGTGCGTAGCACTGCAACACGGATGTTTTTAGCTAATTGTGTTCATGTATGTGGAAAAGGAAGGAGAGAGGGAAGTCGAATTTCAAAATAAAACTGTAGGCAGAGGCGAAGCCCCGCCCACTTTTAAAGATTTAAAAAACAATAGCAGTTCTCAACAACAGTTGTCAAAATCTGTGAGAACTAAACATCAAGCGAAACAGATATAGTGGGTGGGGCTGCAGTGCTCTACTTAAACTCTAGAGGGCGTGTCACCAGTCCTAGTGCTCATCACGCTGTGCTGCTCGAAGGGTGGTCCTCCAAAAACAAGAGTGACAATAAAAGGTTCCAGGATTTACTTCAGTTGTTCATTGCTTGTCTTCTTTAAACACAAATATCTGCGTCTTGTCTTGTTTAGTTTTTCCTGATGGGATCCGAGTTCTGCTACAACAGTTCTATTAGCTGATTCTTCCTTTTTTTAATATGCATAAATTTCATATTGTACTTATTATTATCATATATTGTTATCATTGTTATTACTATATGGGGAATTTAACCTGATAAGAAGTTTGTGTTTCTGCACTGATCTTATTATTAAAGCATAACTGATCTTACCCTCCCTCATCGGCTTCATGTGTGGTTCATTGCATTTTATTTTATCTTCGGGTTTGTTTGATGGGATTGAATAAAAGTAATTTGTTTTAATAAATGAGCGTGATGATGGATATTGTTTTCTTTAATGTTTGCAGACGTTAATGTTGTGATTTTTAGTCTATTTCTATAAATTAAAAGATTCCCTTTGATTATGCTGCTTTTATTGTGAAACTCAGTGTGAACTAATGTTATATCCTTTAAAAAAACATCTCCCAAAACACAAATACATCAAATAAATCTTCAGCATGAAATAAGCATTTGCAATGTAACAGGGACGATTACAGAACCTCAAGGGACTCCTTTGCCAAGTGTTAGCATTGCTTTCAGTTAACCTAGAAAACCTTTCTGACGAACTTACATTTAATATAAAACGTGAAAAAATGACCACGTCTAGCAGATAAATGTTAAATTCAGTGAAGTAAAAGTCCAATGAAATGAAAATATCCAGTAAATGAATAACTTTCCACTTCTGAGGCCCCTTCTCATGAGCTGGTGCAGGTTTCACCATGTACCTCATTAGACCAACTTAAAATAATCCTCAGACCGGAGAGTGTGTTTATTCATGTTATTCTTGCACATGATGCAACTGTGTGTTTGTCTGTGTGTGTGTGTGTGTGTGTGTGTGAGTGTGTGTGTGTGTGTGTGTGTGTGTTTGTGTGTGTGTGTGTTTGAGTTGTATTGCAGCCAGAACAGTGTTGAGTTCAGGATCATTCAGGCGTTTCAAACACGCTAATTGAAGAACATTCTGTTACAGCTTGTTCTGTGGTTTCTGTCCCTCCCTTGTTTTCTTAACTTGTTGTGTGTGTTTGTGTGTGTGTATATGTGTGCGTGTGTGTGTACCAAAATCAGGTTCATACTTTATTATACTTTATTTTGTAAAGTGGGAACATTTTGTCTGATCCACTTTGCCAGAAAAGGTTTTAAACAGACTTTAAATAAAGATGGACGACATGACAGCTTCTTAAAAGTGGAGCCAAAGAGCTTTTCCGATGCTGGAGATGTTCTCATGGTTCGGTATAATCTGTTTTATGATATAATAGAATATAGTAACATTATATAGCTTTTAACGCTGCAGTTGTTTGTCCTGCTAATTGATCGGTTGTGGATCTTTACAAGCTTCTATTAAAGTCATTTTAAATGAGTGAATTTTCCTTCATGCTCATGTTTTCCATCAACACGTTTTTTATATTCGTCTGCTGTGTAGAAAACATGTTTCAAAGCCTCATCTCCATCTTTGTTATTGTGCTCGATGTTTGTGTTTGGTTGCTAACGCACGTCCTCGTCTTCATGAGGAGAAAGACTTTGTCATAGATGGAAACTGGAAAAGAAAGGGACTCAGGTTCTCTGACCTTTGGCCTCTCGCTCAGGTTCTGTAGATTCTGGTGTTTGTAGCAGAAGCAAAGGAAACTCAACGCTACAACAGCTGGTGATAAAATGAAATCCACGTTCTAAAAACGTTTAAGTATTTATAGGTATTTCATAGTCCAGGTAGTAATCACAGCAACAGGAACCCTTCGATAACCGCCTTGAAACAATTAAGCTCAAAAGAGCGGAACAAACATTGATGGCTGACGGAAGCTCAATAACCATGAAACAGGATCCTATAAAAACTTTAGATCTGTTTAGTTGTTTTCAGTAAAGCTGTTTTCCTTTTTTAACACAATATTCTTTTTGTCGTCAGTTAACGGAAGCAGAATTTCTTCTCAGATCATTACAGCTTCGTGGTCACGATTATATCGCCTCTTTCCAGACAGATGTTTTTGCATTTTCATGTTGACGGAGATTATTTATAATTATTTTTCTCAATTTTAAGAAATACCCACGCACATGTGGGAATAAAAAACAATGGTGGTTGCAGGAAATGGCTGGCAGAGGGTACACTTAAGCTGATGCCAGAAATCAACCTTCCTTCCTCTGCAGGAAGACAGGAACCCAAACCTGGGCACACAAACACAGGTAAACACAGCAACACAGCAACACAAACACACACACCTCACCTCCCTATGTTCCAGCCTTTTGTTTCCCTCAGGTGGGGAGTCAGGAAAAACACAGGGGAGATGTAAATGGCAGGAACCGGCGTCTGGGAGCGAGCTGCTTCCTCTGTGAAAAATGTCCACCTAGTTTATGCTGTAGAAAAACATTCTTTTATGACTAATTTTATTATTTTGATGACTGTTACTAATGTAAAGTGCATAAAGCAACATTATACTGATTTAATTCAATCTCAACCTCTCAGTTGTTTTTGTACAACACCAACACATCATAATAATCTATAACCTGGACATAAACATTAATGATGTTTCTTCTCTTTTTCTGTTTTCTGTCTCACTTACATGTAATTGTATTTTATTTGATATCTTTCTTTTTGGTTGTTTTCTACAAACGTGCGAATATGTGATTGTTAGAATCTACGAGGCAGGTTTTTGAAATATATGTATGATGTAAAAAGATTTCTGTCAGCATGGGTTAGATGCATGTAGTCAATAAAAGTTTATTTTAATAAAACATATATTGTGCACATGATGTCAAACTTGGGCACACACACACAAATTGAATTATGAAAAACAAGAAACTGATTTAACTGAACAGTATTTATCATTAATTCTATTTTACTTAACGTCCCACTGAGCGAGTGGACGTGTTGATGAGGTTTCTAACACGTAACGGACGTGAAACTGGAAGAACAGAAATATCTCAGGGTGAAGAAGAGGAGGAGCCGTACACGTAGAGGATGAAGACGTCAACTTGGAAAGACATGGAGGCTCCAGAGCGTTTGGTGATGAGGGCCGACGCCGGCGTTGATGAGCTGTAAACAACAACACTGATCTTTCCACAGGAGAGTTTATACGTCATGTCCGGCCTCCTGCTGCTCTACAGGCTCCGCCCCTCGCCTGAATGTTCCCCACATGTTCCTGTTGTTGTGAACGAGTCAGACGATTCCCATGTGAGTTCATAAAACAGGCTCCAGATATCCGTCTTCTTGATGCGTTTCTTAATCAAGATCCATGAACTATTCTCTGGGAAATTGGTGAAAGTGTTAAAGAAAGTTAAGTCCTGCTGAAAAACTGACAAACAAAGGTCCCGGGTCGAAAACTTCTCCTGTCTGGAAGTTATCAAGCCACCATCTCCCTTGACAAACCGTCTTTCCACTTATGTGTGCGTCCGTCCTCTGGGACCTGAGTGTGTCTCCAGACGATTGTCCAATAAACTCATCCAGGGACAGTTTGTACCGTTTCCCGTCCAATCCCAGGACACCGAGCTGCTCCGGCCGGGACTGACCCGCCGACGCAGCTGTAAACAAACAACCAGTTTCCCATGTTAGAGTCGGACTCAGTTTGGAGAGAGACACACAAAGATTTGTATTGTATCAGTTTCCTGTGTTTTTATTTGTGTGAAGTGAAATTCAATGAGTCACGGCGGCCGTCAGAAGTGATCGTGGTTTTCTAAAGAAGATAAAAGTGGATGAACTCAGCTCTTAAACACAGAGATGTTCACAGTCCCCAAAGGAGGATGTTTGTTTGTGAAGATAAACAGTTGGTGGCGCAGAGGGGCTGGGGACGAGAGAGTCAAACCCAAAAACAAGGCAAATGTTTGGCTCTTTATAAAGATGGCCGACATGAGGGCACATCAAAAGTGAAGCCAAATCTCCTTTGATCGCCCCCTGGTGGCTGGCTGCAGTATAGACCATAAACCATGCCACAGCAGCATTTATCTTATTCTAAATCATGACGGAAGTAGCATTAAATGAACATTGACATTACTTTAGACCTACCTACATGTTTCTAACACATATTAAGTCATATTTGTTTGTATTTAGGGCTTTTTAAGGACTAAAATTCTTTATTAATTTGTTTGAGGCCCTACAGAAACCCTGATAAACACTGAGCGGGTGAAGATGCACTTTCCTCCTCTCCAGACCTCTGATTGGTTGGACTGGTTCTCTGACCGTTTATACGCGACACCGAACCTTCACGCATCAGTCGACAGAATCCTGACGTGTGGGCTTCTCCTGGAACAATAACACAATGGATCTGTTACATCACGTAATTATTGACAAACTGATTGTCGAGTGTCTGTTTTTCGCTCTTTGTGTTTCTGTGGGAATTCGTTCAGAAATACAATCGAGGCTCTCCTGCACAGAATTGTGTTTTCAGCGATTGTTCTGCACAAAGACAAAGAGGTTATGCAATCGTTACTCAACCATCCTCCGAATTTGACCCCGTCAGGACACTTGAGTCCGAAGACAAAAATAAGTCTTCTGATAGGACGAGGTGGAGACAGCGTCCCTGAGTATTCACTATCAGCAAATATAGAGAGGAAGGGATGTCCTGCCGAGATGTACAAATACACAGATATGTTTGACCCTCAAGCTGCAAAGAGCTGCAGCTGATAATAATTTATAGAGTTAAATAATATAAAATAAGTTTATAAATTATAAATAAAAATAGTTTCCATGGGTTTAAAGTTTTATAAATTAAACACACATTGGATTTATTATTCAGATATTTGGTGATTCTGTTTCTTTGAGTATTAATTGTTTTATGAGCAGCTCAGTCCGCGGCCGCCATCTTCTGATCCCATCGAGCCTTCCACCCTGCGTCTGTCGATGTATACTCTAACCGCTCTGCGACCCTGAGAGCACTTCCTGTGTGCATAGTACACACACACACACACAGACACACACACACAGACAGATGGCAGAGGTGGCGTTTCATCCATCTTTGTGCTTAAAGCCGCAGACAGTCGAGGCTGTAAAGCTTCTGGAGGGTAAACATGAGCTTTCTCATGACAACGTTTAACCTCCTCCTCTGTGTGTGTGTGTCTGTGGACGTTCATGTGTCTGTGTGTGTGTATGTGTGTGTGTATGTGTGCACGTGCTGTGGGTGTCTACACATTGTTGTGAGTTATTTAAGAAGACAGATGTAATTTCCATAGCACTGGCGTGTACAGTTCATTTTATTTTTGACAGCCTTATAACTGACACTGAGTTGTGCAAATGATTTGAATTTGTAAATAAATTATTTCGAACTAAAGATTGACTCAATTAGTTTTGCATCATTTGAACTTATATAAAATCTAAAGCAGCCTTGTCCTGCAGCTAAATTGATAGTTTTAATTTTGGAAAACTGTTAAATGTACCCGCCAGACCCTAAAGAGAGATTCACCCTCAGCCCTGTGAGTTTCTTTATTCGTACAACATTTTGTAATTTGTGTTTTTGTTATTTACCTTCACACAGAAATCCTTGTCTTCATACTTGTATGAGATCAGTGAGAATTAGTAAAGTGTGAAGCAGCTCGGGGACTGAGGCTTTTAGGTTTGGGCCCTGAACACAAGTTGTCTTCCAGTGCAGGGGCCACATTCTCCCGAGGCTTATAAGTCTTTTCATTCCAGAGGAAATTAATCAAAATCAAATTATTTTATCTTGTGCTTGTACATTTAAACAGATTTTCCTGTTATGGATCTTTTCTTTGGAATGTGATGTGTTTTCTCATGACTCATTTTATTATTGAAATAAACACGGTTTCATCCCTATGGAGAAATAATCACACACCCTCCTTTCATACTGGAAAAATGTCCCAACCAGTGTTTGGTTGAAGCTATGTCGCCATCTAGAGGTCGTACACGTGTATTGTAGCTAAACTGACACTGCTCTTACATAATGTGATGGATGAGCAAGAGATAACATGATAAATCAAACAATAAAGAATATCTTTACAGATAAAAATCATTTAACCAGTCAGAGCAGATAGAAATACATTTATGACTTTTCAAGGTTTGGGTTTCGAGTTGAGACAACAAATAAAATAAAACCTTTTTTTAAATGCTACAGTCAACAACATGATGAAGTCATAAATAAAAATCATCATCAAACACAGACACCGACAGATGCTTTCAAATTAAATACTTTATAAGTTGAAGTTTAATAACTAATCTAAAGATAAAAAACGTTATTCATCATCACAAAGAAGTGACCATATCACAGCCGAGAAAAATGTCAGTTAGTGTCTCGGCTCCTGTAAAGACAGAGGCTAGTTCTATATTCAGAAGCTGGTTTTCTCATGTGGAGATTAATTAAGAAATGAGAAACGTGATCATCACTCTTCATTATCTCACATCAGAGGAGCAGTGTGGTATCCAGGGTGAAAGGTTCTTTCCAGCTCGTGTGCTGTTAAGTCGACTCTGACCTGAACAAACATCCTGCCGGACACGTCTGATCATGTTTCTGTTCTTCTCACTTTAACTCAGAGTTAAAGTGTAAATGTGTAACTTTGTAGACTCTGGGTTTGAATGGCTTCTAAGTCTTTTTAACTGATCTACAGCTCAGCTTCACTCTTCAAGCTGCTGGACCTGATTCCAAACACTTGAAGCTGAGACTCTCAAGCTGCTTTCAGACATGAAATGAAGTCCACACATTTTCCTGAAATGAAGCGGCTGCAAGTCAGATCACAAATGTCTGAGTCGGTAGCTCAGGATATTATCCAAAGCTATTACTGCAAGACATTTAGCTGTTTTTGACATAATATGTTATATAAAAGAGGCCGAAAAGTTGTTTGTGAGGCTTCCGTGACCTTTGACCTAGGACTTTAAAATCTGATCAGTGCATCTGTGGGTCCAGCTGAAAATGTTTATTAAATTTTAATAAATTCCCATCGCTTGTGTCATGTAATTCACATGTTTTCTCCTAAACAAACAGAAAGTTGTGTTTTCACGAAACCGACGACTTCTGGAGTCTCACGTGATCCAGAGAACGAGGATTGCACCAGATGGTTTGTCTGTGGGAGCAGCTTTCCTGTTTTTTTAACCCTACACCTTCTGCTGAGAGTGTTAATCACAAACAATGTGTAACGTTTATAACTTTTAATATTTTACAGCCTAACAAAGTCCAAAGGTGATGCACAGGGTGAGGATCAGTTCGGCTGATGGTGAGCCGCGGAGCTGAGCTCACAGAACGAGGGACAGTCTCAGAAGAGTCGAGGCTCTGCAGTTGATAAACCAGGTGAGACATTTTAAATCTTTTTTCATCTGATCCAAATTAGCTTCATTTCAAGTTTTGCTTTAAATTTAAATATTTTCTTCAGGATGAAGTTTGAAAATATCCTGGAGGAGATCAATGGCTTCGGGCCTTTTCAGATCCTCCTCATCGTCATGCTCTGCACCCCTCGCATCGTCCTCCCCTGTCACTTCCTGTTGAACATCTTCATCGGCGCCACGCCTCCTCATCACTGTGACTTCAGCAGCCTGGGTGACGGAGATCTCTTCGCAAATCTAACTCGAGAACAAAGACTGTTGGTCAGCGCCCCGCTGCGGGACGATGGAGCCCCCAGGTCATGCGAGATGTTCGCTGAGCCTCAGTTTCATCTTCTATCCAACGGCTCCGGCGCCGAGCTGCCCACGGTTCCCTGTCGGAGAGGATGGGTTTACGACAACTCCACCTTCACCTCCACCCTGGCAACAGAGGTACAGACACTGAATTCTTAAAATCAGTCTTTAACTTTGTGATGTAGGACTCGCAGCGAGCAGGGGGGGTCGCAGCAGGGCCGTAAGAGCAGGTAATAAATATCCTGGGGCCAGCGAACGGCTGATTAAATTCGTACACAGCAACGACAATCTAGTGGGAACCAGTTTAAATTCTATGACCAGTTACTGCGACGACACCACAGTCAGACTCCCCCTGACCTTTCTGCTAAAAGCTTTGTAATGTTAGAGGTCGTCTAGAGACTAAAATATCTAAAAGTGTGTGTGCTTGTGTGATGTGTGTGTGAACTTAAAAGGGACTGATTTATGATTATGATCTGTATGTACAGTCTGCACTGTGGGAGGGGGGAGGGGACCCCTGAGTCCTGTCTCCCTGGGGCCCCAAAAGCCCCTGGAGACACTCCTGGTAATAACAATAAATAATCAACCTTATCCATACAGCTCCTTTCGAAACACTTTTCAGAACATAGGACAAGGTGGAGAATGTACCCTGTAGAAGACCTTTGAGAATGACACAGATTTAAGGCACATACAATGGTGCAAAGATATTGAAAAAAAGACGAATCAACACACAATCTGAATCCAGAAAAACCGTCAGACTATAAGAATCATTTAAAACTAAATATTGTTTTCAAGATGAAACCGAGCGTCTGAAGTGAACCTCTAGTTTCCCACAACTTTAAACTTCACCTTCTCTTTTTTTCAGTGGGACCTCGTGTGCGACAGTAAAAGTTTGACGAAGACCACGAGTACGATCTTCTTCGTGGGCGTGATGATGGGGGCCATAGCGACTGGATACCTCTGTGACAGGTATATGTTTTAAATTTTAATAGATCAATACAAAA
Source organism: Platichthys flesus (assembly GCF_949316205.1). NCBI lineage: Eukaryota > Metazoa > Chordata > Actinopteri > Pleuronectiformes > Pleuronectidae > Platichthys > Platichthys flesus. Next base: position 3,878,088 of record NC_084956.1, read on the forward strand.
CTTACACGTCCAATAAACTTTGTCGGTTTTAAGTGAATCTGTTTTGTATCTGTTGAAATGATATCTGTGACGACAAAATGATTCTCTTCATGAATTTAGCTGTGCTTCTTTTTGTTTTTTGCAGGTATGGAAGGAGAAACATTCTGTTGGCCTCGTACATCATGTCCTTGGTGTTCAGCTACGCCAGCGCTTTTGCAAACTCCTACGTCATGTTCGCCGTCCTGAGGTTTCTCACCGGGTTCGGCCTGACGGGAATCGGCATCAACTCGTTGGTTCTTAGTAAGTTAACCAGTTTAAAATAGGTTTAGATTCTGTATCTGTAAAGTTTGCACAGTGAAATCAACATAAAAGCAAGAATTCTACAGAACAACCATTTAGATTTTACTTTAAATCCTTATTTTTCATATATTGGATCTTTTCTCGCCCTGCAGCCATTGAGTGGGTGGACACAGACCACCGGTCGTTCATCGGCGTGATCGGCAGTCTGTCCTGGTCGGTTGGGAACATGCTACTGGCGGCTTTTGCCTACCTGGTGAACGACTGGCGCAAACTGATCATGACGGTTACAGCTCCTCTGGGTTTCGCAATTTTGACCTGGTGGTAAGCGAAGCACAGGGAGAACTCCAATTTGGAAGTTGGAGTCAAATGAAATGTTTAGTTTGGTCCTGATCGATGTGTCCATGATGACTTGAATGTGTCTGCAGGTGGATTCCTGAATCTGCTCGGTGGCTTCTGGTGAACGGTAAAGTGAAGGAAGCTCAGGTTTACCTTGACAGATGTGCAAAGATCAACAAGCGACCAAAAACTGTCAAATGCAAACTGCAGGTGAGCGTCGACTCAAACTCTGTAAGTCCTCGTCCTGTGATTAAACAACTGAGGACGTTTCTCCTCTGTTTCTGTTCAGACTCTCTGCGACACTGAAAACCAAGATACAGAGAAAAAGAGCTACAGTTACCTTGATCTGATCAAGACCCCGAAGATGAGACAGATAACGCTGATAACTGGGATTGTGTGGTGAGTAGCACACAAAGTAAAATTACATGATACCAAACTTGATAATAGTTCCATCAGAAAATACGAATTTAAACTTCTGTGTTTGTTTTAATTTCCCTAAACATGATATATACACATCAGTGTATGGAAGACAAATAAAATCAAAGAGTCAGTGGCGAGGTAAACACGTACAAGTAACATCTTATATTAACTTTAGACACAGTTTAAACACAAATTAAATAAGTCTATCATTATTAAACTGAAGAGTTTCTTCCTTGTCTAACGGTCGGCCATGTTTTCTGAGGAAGGAGAATTAAGGTGGAGTCATCATAGATGTAGAAATCATAGAAAAGCTTAATTGTACGAATTGGAGGATCTGAACTTGTTGAGGTTAACAAACGATGATGATGTCTTTGTTCTCTGCAGGTTCGGAGTCGCCTCCACGTATTACGGAATCAGTATGAACATCGGCGGGTTCGGGCTGAACATGTACCTCACACACTTCATCTATGCAGCCATCGAAGTTCCCGCCAAGCTGACGGTCTACTTCACCCTGAACATCATCGGACGCAGGAAATGTCAATCAGGGACGCTGCTACTGACGGGGATCTGCCTCGCCATAAACATCTTCCTTCCAAAAGGTCAGAGGGCACAGGGTCAGAACAGATGCCAGTGTGATAAGAACTACCTAAAAGATGACAGAAGCCATCTTTGACAAACATTTATTTAGTTTAGTCCGTGTCCCATCTGCTAACATTGAGAAGGCTGAGTTTAAGATCTATACTGGAGTCAGCCACCGGGGGGCAATCAAGATATTTCGGTCTCATGTCATTCATCTCTATTTACAGTTCTAGTACAGTGTGTTCACTACAGAGTATTACATGTTTAATATCTTTTCTCATGTGACGTCATTTGTCAAACTGAGGATGAGAGTTTCTGCAGAAGAGGCTCAAGCTGTCTGCTTTACTAAAACATAAAAAACTTCAAAACTTTGTATTAATACTCGACCTTCACAGGATTTAACTGCTCACTTATCTCGTGTCTTTGTTGATTATAGATCTGTGGCTCCTGCGCACCGTCGTTGCCATTCTTGGAAAAGGTCTCTCGGAAGCTGCCTTCACGACCGTCTTCCTCTACACGTCCGAGCTTTACCCGACTGTCCTCAGGTCAGTTACCGTTTTAAGACTCTGACCCTATTTCATAATTAGGATTGTGTTTTACCCTCCAGCTCGTTGTGCTACTTACCCACAGGACTTTAACATAAAGTTTGAGGTTAAAATATTATCTTAACATTATAAAAACTGGAGAAGATCGGGGAAAAGGGCAACCAAAAGTTGTGAAATTGTGTAATTTTCCTTCAAAGTGCTACTAAAAACTGTAGATTTTCATTTTGATATGTCCTTTGGACCAATTAAGATGACACTGAATCGTATAACGTGGACCAAAAGGGGGATCAGGGCCCAAAAAAACCTGAACCTGCAGAAGAGCCATAGTGAGGGTCACATAATATTATCCTGTTAATTCCTGTGATTTAAATTCTCTCTCTCCAGACAAAATGGTTTGGGCTACACCAACTTCATGAGTCGTCTGGGCGTTGCCATCGCTCCTCTCATCCTGCTGCTGGAGGACGTGTGGACTCTTCTTCCTCAGATCATCATCTGCTCTGTGGCCGTCGTGTCCGGCCTCGCGGCGCTGCTGCTCCCAGAGACTCTGAGGGTGAAGCTGCCGGAGACCATTGAGGAGGTGGAGGAGCAGAGCCAGGTAAACAATGCACTAAGAACACACAATTAATTTAGATTGGATGTCGCCTCACAATGAACCTTATAAAATCACTGGATTAGGTTTAAAACAATATGTGTGAGAATCACTAGGATCTTTTTTTATGTTAAAACTGTCGCCTATTTCAAAATAAAATATCTTATCCAGGGGTGGGACTGAAAAGTCGAGTGACACAGTAGCATTAACACGTGAACTGTCTAACTCCTGCTGTAAGAAGTGTTAAACATTAAACCAGTTTATTGTTTTCATTTGAGTGAGAGATTTGTTGATTTTGGAGCGCGCACTCTGGACTCAGGTCAAATAAAAAACTGAATGCAAAAGCTATTTAGCTGACGCTGTTATCCAAAGCTACTCACGATGAGTGCATCAACCATCAGGGTACAAACCGAGAACAACCAGAATCAGGAAAGTACAATTTCTTCAGGAAAGTCTAACTACAAACTGCTATTATTAGGAACTTTTATTGATGGTATAGTCTGAAGAGGTATGTTGTTAGTTTGCGGCGGGAGACCTCTAGACTGATGTCATTGTGGAGCTCATCCACCATCTAGGAGCCAGGAAAGCAAACAGTCATGATTTTGATGAATGGTTAGATCGCAGTGAGGGCGCAGCGAGCCGATTGGCAGATGCAGAGCGGAGTGAACGGGATGGGTTTTTACGTTTGACCATGTCCTGGATGTAGACTGGACCTGAACCGTTTGCAGCACGGTACGCAAGTACTACTGTTTTGAAACGGATACGGGCAGCCACTGGTAACCAGTGAAGGGAGCGGAGGAGCGGAGTAGTGTGAGTGAATTTAGGTTAAAGACCAGTCAAGCTGCTGCATTCTGGATGAGCTGCAGAGGTCAGATGGCAGCAGCAGGCAGACCTGCCAGCAGGGAGTTACAATAGGCGTGAGATGACCAGAACCTGGACCATGGCCTGGACCAGAACCTGGACCAGGGCCTGGACCTGAACCTGGAGCAGAACCTCGACAAGAACCTGGACCAGGGCCTGGACCAGAACCTGGACCAGAACCTGCGCTGCCTTCTGAGTGAGAAGGGGGCGTGCTCTCCTGATGTTGTGCAGCATGAGTCTACAGGAACCTGTTGTTACAGTAATGTTGGCAGTAAGGGAGAGTTTGTTGTCAAGTGTCAAACTCAGGATCCTAGCAGTCTGAGTGGAAGCTAACAGGGAGTTATCCAAGGTTAGGGTTAGGGTCAGGTCGTGGGGGGGTGAGAGAGAGAGAGTCTTTTACAGGAAGGAAAAATAGTTCAGTCTTGTTGAGGTTCATTTTCAGGTGGTGTGCAGACATCCACTGAGAGATGTCAGTCAGACAGGCAGAGATTCGTCCTCACACATTCCTGTATGCCACTGTGTCACATGTATGTTGTTTATTACAAATCATATCTGTACAGGAGAATGGTGCCTGTCTAAATTCAACAGATAATTATTTTTGTAAAAATATCCAATATGATAAATTCTCAAATGTTTTCTTTCATTTCAGAAGAAATAACGTCTCCTCTCACTCAGTGGAAACTTCTCCCGGAATCAAAAACCCCAAACAGAGAGTAAACATCAACAACACAAGAACAACACTTTGTTGGTTGAGCTCGAACACTTCACACTGAACTGTGACCTTGGAGCCACTGACTGTTGTGCAATGGATTTCCTACTGTTAAATCTTAATATTGGTAGCAGAAGTGTTATCTTATCTATTATAAATACTTTTATAAGTGTGGACTTTGGATCTGACTGTTAGTCCTATTAGTATTATTCTATCGGTATCTGTTTCTCACCACTTTTATTGTTTTATTGTTTTATCTTAATTAGTTTCCCTGCCTCATTTCACCTCACAGCACTTGTTCACTTCCTGTTTAATGTTGTTCAGCTCAGTACATGTGGAAGTTTATCATGTTTATTACTTTTATGCTGTAAAACATGTTACATTTTATGAAGAGTAAAATTAAAATAGAGTGTGATTGAATGACTGAGCGATTCATTGGTTGATCAGTAGGTCATTTAGTCGGTTGATTAGTTGGTTAGTTGTTCGGTTGGTCAGTTGGTCAGATGCTCAGTTGGTCAGACGGTCAGTTGGTCAGTCAGTCGGTTGGTAACACTGTAGGAAAACAGTATCTAACAGCCAGTAGCTTTCCGGTATTTTCTGGAAAACATCTGAATCCTCCACAAGAGTCTTTCTAGTTTTGTTAAACACCTGCAGGACACTCAACAACAAGCCGCCGCTCATATAGTCGTGTGCTTTTATACCACAACTGTGGAGACGGACACACGTCACTGTTCCTGTTATTCTTCCCTTCTACGGCCCAAGGCCAAGTTAAAAGTGGACATGAACAGAAGACACAGAACTGCAGCTGTGGTTTAAATAGAATAGAATAGGATCAAATAGAATTTAATGGCCCTGAGTGGTGGTGGGAAAATGTAAAGGATGTAGAGAATGGGCATGTGTTGTATTTTCCCTTTACAAAGACAAACGATGGAAAAGCTCTTATGGTTTTTGTGTAAAATTTGTCCTGTCTTTTAAATTGTTAAATCCTCCCTCAGATGATTAGTGGTACAGCTCATTGTTGAATGGACATACACAGATGTGTCTCTTAAAGGGGAACTCGTTTTCCAGCAGAATCCTTCTTTGTGTATAGATTTTTTAAGATCTTATGGTTTCAATGTCTTTAACTGAAGGTTATTTTATGTTTTAGTCTGTGAAATCCAACAGGAGTACGAGTTATCCTCCAAACTAAAGCGGTGAAAGTGTTTGGAAATCTGTATCTTCTCCTCAGAGTCTCGTCTCCACAGCCTCAGCCACAGACTCCACAGTGGGCGTCCTGTTCTCCTTCTGATGGTGCCAGCAGGGCAGCGCCTGCATCACCTCCGTGAGCCCTTTGGTCATGAATATATAGAGGAAGGGGTCGACCAGAGGGCTGAGGTACAGCAGCAGGTGAGACACCAGGCCCAGGTAGCTCACCGCCTCTTTAAACGCCAGAGCCTCCAGCAGGATACTGAGGATGAAGGGGATGTAGAGGAGGGTGTAATTGGCCCAGATAGCACCAATCCCCCACACTGCCCTCTTCCTCTCTGGTGTCCGGTGGTTGGAGCACATCAGGGCTCTCCAGGAGTCCAGGGCGAAGAAGAGGAGGAAGGGGAAAGGGGCGAGGAGGGCCACCGCAAACCAGAGTTTGTAATCGAGCACGGCCAGGGCGAGGACGGCCAGCGGAGCAGCCCACGCCACCAGGGCCACAGCAGGGAACCGCCGGATTCTGCTGCAGCAGCCAAGACACCGCGGGTAAGACACTGAGACGTGTCGCTCATGAGCTATAAACAGCATAAGGGCGATGTTGGAGATGACACCGAAGTAGAAGATGAAGTCTGTGGCATTGGAGGACAGGATGGTCTCGCTGTTCATGTCCTCGTCCACACGGGGGCGACCGAAGAAACTGATGACGTCAGAAACCAGGAGGAACATGACGTGGATGGGAATTTTATTGCCACCTGGACAGAAGAAGACATTATTAATGCTGATAGTTCTCATTTGTTACACATTTAGGTCTGACTTCTTGCACTGGAATGATTTTGTGCTACTGACACTAATTATAACTCCAAATGGCACTGCCTCCAGGTGTGTCTAGATTCTAGGGCGGCCTTGTTAGTGTGGGTTCTCTCGTCTACAGAGAATCTCCGTGATCTGCGTCACCTGCTTGTCCCTCCCCCATTGCTGTCTCCTAGCCACAGAGCTGCAGCTGGACACGACGTCCTGAAGGTTTACCTCACATATGAACCATCAGCTGTTCCGCTCAGCTGAAGTGTGATATGCTTGCTGCTGTCATCACGTTTAAAAAAAAAAAAAGGTTCATCCCTCAAGTTCTATGAATCCTGGGATACGTTGGGCAGGGAAGGTTCCACGAATTGGAGCCTTCCTGTCCTGGGGATGAGCAGACACATTTTTCTGGGCTGCATTTGTAGGAGCCTTCAAGATGGTCGCTTTTCAGACGGCCCCTGAATTGGGACACAGCTTCTGGTGTTTTCTTACTCATGTTAAAGTTCTTTCTGACTGCTGATCTTAAAGATGACAAAGGTTAAATTATAAAAAAGTCCAACCCAAGATTCATGTCTTGTTCATTGTTTAAGAAAATGAAACAGTGATGTTACGACCATAAGGAACAGCTGTTGGGTTGTTCTGGTGTTTTCTCCTCATCTTTGATATAGAAATTAAAAAAAGCTATTCGTTAGCGAGCTAAAGGAGACGGCTAGCTCCGCCTCCGACGTCCCATCACGCCCGACTTTGCCTGATCTTCACAGGTGATTGTATAACTCGTCTCAGCTATGTAACAACAAACCTTTGGACAGATTCTTGAGGGCGTAAATAGCCAGTCCAATGGCGGGCAGCCCGATGCTGAAGGTCAGCCAGTTGATGACCGTGGCCACCTGTGCAGAGGTCGACCTGGTGGCGTTGCTGGTGCTGTTGATGAGGAGGGGCACAGTTGTTGTCACCGTGTTAGTGTCGGCCATAAGAGGCACCGCCGCGGCTATTTCTGTGCTCAGCTGTTTAGATTATCACCGGGGTCCTCAGAGCGAGGTGCTCCAGCTGAAGGTGCCCACACAGTGTAGTGAGGGCGGCCTCCGCCTGGTTACAGTCACAACAAAGAGCAAAGTCACACAATTACAAGTATGTCTCTTGTACACGAGTTAATTAGGTGGCTTTCAACAAAACGACAACAGGGTGCTAAGTTTTCTGTGTCACAGATGTGCGACGTCCAAACTGTGCACTGAGCTTCTGTCCATTCAACCTTATACATGTCAATTGTCCTAAACACATCTCACTTTTAACGTCATGATTGTTTTTCTGAATAAGCACAAATTCTGTCACAAACTCTCTCAGGTTTAACATGTTTTAATTGAGTGTTTCTCACTTTCTGTGCTGATTCAATATCGTCTATGTGCTGTCCTTTTTAAATTGAATTAGTTGTGTGTACTGTTTAATGTGAGAACACATTGCATATATATTCTAGGTCCCTGAGGTTTAGTCTGCAGATACAGGAAATAAAAAAATATGATAATATTTGTTTTGTGTGTATTGGGAGGGAGATGAGATTCACGACCAAAATATGGTCAAACAGAAAATATGGCTTCAATATTCAGAAGAGGAGAACTGTAATTAGACATAGACGGTGTGGAGCAAGAGTTTGATCTGAAACAAAACATGTAGTGGAACCATATTCTAGAAAAGAAAGGTTGTGATAAAGTTTTAATTTAAGTCATAACATTCAAAGAAAAAAATCCTACATTGTTTAGAAAACAGAAACTGCTTTGAATAGCACACAGTAAACCAACGATAACTATATTATGATTTTATTCTCATAATATTAGGATTTTATTCCTGTATTGTATCACAGCTCATTGTTTCTTTCTCTTCAAATGGCCCAATAATCATAAAATACAGGCTAAAGGACTGAGATGAAAAATTAAGCTTTAACTTCAATTGATGTAATTTGAACTGTGACTAATTGCTCAAAGGGCGCCATTTTTATCTCCTCCTGATTAAACAAAGCACATTCACCGTCCTGAATCATCATCTTACCTGGACTGAACTTTCATCCATGACAAACCCTTAGTTTTCCCTCCAACTTGTTTTTCAAAGACCTCACGGGTGAATGAGTTTTTAGATTAGTGTCAAATCCTGTTCAAATATTTCAATTCCCACAACAGAGGCAGAGGTCAGAGTCCAGGTCTGATTGCGTCGGGATCTTTGTGTAATGGTGTGTGAGACCTGGTTGTTCCTACAAAGTGGTTTATTGCTGCCAGCCTCAGGCTCCTTATCTCAGCCGCTTTGCCTGAAGCTGAATATTCTTTATTCATTCAAAGCTCTAGTCCATGACGATGCAGGAAGTGAGGATTTGCATGAAAGACTGTTGTCAAACCCTAGAAGAGATGTTATCTTAACTCTGTTTCTGTTTGTCTGTGCAGCTCTACAGTCAACCAGCGCCTGTTTAAAGGGGAAGTTCACCAGGTTGATGGGACCCACCATCAGGGGATGAGTTATAGAAGAGAGGAGTTGATAACACATCCAGGGACATTTTATTTTATTATATGGATAGCGTTTTTTAAATCATAAATATAAATGTCACAGCATGGGAACAGTCTTTCCTTGTCTTAGCTCTTCTTATTTATGAGTAAAGCAGACGTGTTGATGATGTCCATTCTTCAAACGTATGAACTTTTCTGTGTGTTTCAGGTACTTAAATGCAGCTTCTGTGATGCACTGAACCTAAGTACTCGAGAACTAGAACTAGTACTGCTAATGGGAAACGTTTTCATATGGGGATCATTTGTGTTATGCAAATAAAATCAATAATGCACCTTTGTTCATGTCCAGAGAACCAGAGAACCACAGATCTACACTCACAGCCAAACTTAGAAGAATTTAAATGTCAACAGGTAAAAAAATAAAAGCACGGAGGAGACACTTCAGGCCGTCTGTGCCGCTGAGGTGCTGCTCTGAAATGTGGAGTACGCTGTAATCTGAAGAATGTGACATCTCACTGGTGAAGTATCAAAGGTGTCGGCTTCAGTCTCTGACAACGGAATCACCTGACACCGTTTCCCATGGCAGAGCAGACACTAAATATTTCAGGTGATACCACGGTGCCCTTGAGCCGTGAACCCCTCACCTGCTCAAGGTCACACTTACGGTCGACTAGACATGTTTTCCAGTGGTGAAGTTGTGTGTTCAGGGCGTTTCTGCAAAACACAGCTCGGCACACAGTGAATTAAAAAAACTTTATCAACTCAGAACAATTCATTCACAGCTCAACAGAGTTACTCAAACACATAAACATTTAATGTCCTCAAAGTTTCCCTGTAGTGGGAATGATTATCTTATCTCATCTGATCTTACATAACAAAGCACAGATTACAGTATGTAAATAACAAATATCGAGTCACAGGTGACAGATGAGAAGGGTCAAGTTTCACCATGTTTTCAGACTGTGAAACAATAAAAGCTTTCAGGATGTAGACAGGAATAAAAGTGGAACGTTTTATTCATTTATGTAAAAAGGAAGTTGAGCATGAGAAATTGAAAACCCTGTGAATTTAAATCAGAAACTACCATTTATTACTTTGTGATTGATACAGAGGAAATAACTGATTGACTGATTGTTTACACTTATACTTGAAGTGACAAAGACAATGAGACGTTTGGTAAATATAGACGAAATCTACAGACGCAAGTACAGAAATTGTGGTAAAATGCAAAAAAACAAATGAGTATTTCGGACTTTTCCTTCCACTAGTTTGAAGTTTTCGCCTAGAACCCCTGCAGGAATATGTTGAAACTCAGCGTGAGGTGTCTCATAACCTGATGAAATGAAACTAAACCTATTTGTGTGTCTTGATATGATGCGAGGTGAACAGACGATGTTAAGTTATACATCTAGGATTTAAAAGCACTAGTTAATAGAGGGTTTGGTGCTTCGGTGACATTCAAATCTGCAGGTGTGCTTGACACATTCTCCCATCACCCACATGAAGATATATATTCTTTAATTTTAGAGACCCTCACCCGCATGAACATTATAAACCGTCCACCTCTACCTCTAATTCACATTGTCAATGTGACTGGTGTCATGTGGAGTGACACTACTCCAGGTTGTTACTGACCCCAGGTGGTTTGGATTAAAGTTGCTCAGCAGATATGTTTTATTTTTCTAAGCCTCTGGTATCTGACGTTTACATAAAGTTCAGCGTTGGCTCAATGAGTCAGTGTAATCCCGGTGTAATGAGTCAAAGTAATGAATATCAAAGAGAAAGTGTGAAATCACAGTGACAGGACTCACACCGGGCGGTGAGGTCATCAGTGGTCGCTCGGCCTTTCAGCCGTTCACGTCCTCCGACAAGTGAGAACACATCAAAGGAACATTTTTCTGCTCCAGCGCTCACTGGTTGATCTGAGAGAGAAAATCTAAATCCACCCAACGCACACACACACATGCACACACACACACACACACTAACACACACACACACATTCACATCCAAGTTGGCCCCCACTCAGTCCTGTCTTTATGGACTACGAGTACAGGTCTTCTTGTATCTGACCTGGGATCAGCAGGAGTGCCGTGGACAAAGCTAATGTTTCCAGTGCCTGTTGCTTGGCATTATGGGAAACACAGCATGGCGTTGGTGCTGGTGTTTGAGTAATAGTCTCCTGTAAAGACTTTCTGCTTTTCCTTCGCTCATATTTCTTATGTTGGCCAACGTCTTGTTTTATAAGAGTAGGACGATTTGTAAGATTATAACCACAGTCGCAGCCGGCATCGTAGATACACTGAGGTCGTACAGTGTGATGTTACCTTCATAAACACGGGGCATGGTTAGTATATTGTTAAATGTCTCTTCGACTTATTTATGGATTCTACGATGACAATGCTTTTTTTTCTTTTTCTAAATTGTGACCCCGACTTAACTTTAAAAAACTCTTCTTTCCTACAAGGGAGCCTGGAAGTCGGTCTCGGTTAGGGGTGCAGACAGAAAGTCTATGAAATGATGTTGTGTTAAATGTAGCATTAAAGAATATCAAAATCCAATATTTAATTCAAACCAAACCATGTCCATGTCCCATCTGCTAACATGGAGGAGAGCGTTTATGACCGAAAAATACAGCCAGCCACCAGGGGGCAATCCAGACGCTTTGACTTGTGGAGAGCAGTCATATTACCCATCTTTAAAATACAATCGATAGTGGTGCCTAGTGTTCAGTGCTCGGTTACATCACTCCACACTGGTGCACCAGCAAAATGCTTTAGATTGTATAACTGGAGTAATTGATTTTTCCATGCAGTTACAGCCCCTCTGCAGCAGGGGGTGCTGCATCGCCCTCGGCACTCCTCGTCTCAGCGTCCTTGTTCTGTGCCCCGTCTGTTCAGCAGGAGATTATGTCTGCGGATTAAAGGTATTAAACTACAAGTATAAAGAGCCACCGTGTTCAACAGAGACACACAACACACGTCAGCACAGCTGTCCTTACCACGACCGTGCACTGACTTCCATTCACAACCTAGAGCTGATTCAAGTCTAACCCTAATCTTAACTAGAGCTGATTCAAGTCTGACATTAACTAGAGCGGATTCAAGTGTAACCTTATTCTTAACGAGAGCTCATTCAAGTCTGACCTTAACTAGAGCTGATTCAAGTCTGACCTTAATCTTAACTAGAGCTGATTCAAGTCTGACCTTAATCTTAACTAGAGCTGATTCAAGTCTGACCTTAATCTTAACTAGAGCTGATTCAAGTCTGACCTTAAGCTTAACTAGAGCTGATTCAAGTGTAACCTTAATCTTAACTAGTGCTCATTCGTGTTTAACCCTAACCTTAACTAGAGCTCATTCATATCTTAACCCTAACTCACTTCTGACATCAGAAATTACGTTTAGCGTAATTTTTTCCATGACGTCTAATGGTCCTGACAAGGTGAGGACCAGTCCCAGTCCCTAACCCGAGCCCTACTGAGCACGGCTAAATGCCCAACCCAGATTTATATGTAATCCTAACCCAGACCTAAATTTAACCCAGATTTCCATTTAACCCTGACCTAAATTTAACCTCAATTCTAAAAGCAAGTCTTAATTAACCCTCAAGCTGTCCTTTGAGAAAAATGGGGACCGGCAAATAACGTACTAGCTTACCCTGAATGTCCTCACACCACATGGTCTAGACCCACAATGGTCCTCACAAGTAGGCACACACTTTAACACACACACACACACACACAAACACACCCACACACATGTTTGCACTTCTATCTTAGTGAGGACACTCATTGACATAATACATTCGGTAGCACATAAACCCTTTGTCCTAACAAGGTAAAGGAAGGACATGAACACACACACTCACACGCACACATTCACACACACCCTCACACGCACGCACACAGGTATCCGGTTCATGTCTTTGATTCACTAAAGTCCCATAATCTCCAGGTGATTATTTAAAATAAAACTTTATTTAAAAACGTCACGGGGATAAAATGGTCGAGGTCAGGACGCAGGGGCGCGCACAGGCGGCCGCGCATGCGCGCTGTGCGAGCGCAGCGACACGGCAGCAGCATCAGCGGGGGCGCGTTCACGCGGCTCGGAGGAGGGAGGGTGTGCTGGCTTGTGTCATGCGGGCAGCCCGGAGGAGCGGCAGACGCTCGGTGCTTCAGCTCCATCATGGCTCTCAACATCCCCGGGGTGACCGTGATGATGTTCTTCTACCTGCTGGTGCTCGGCATCGGCATCTGGGCCTCCGTCAAGTCCAAGCGGGAGGCCAAGATGATCCAGGGCGATAAGACGGAGATGGCGCTCCTGGGCAACCGGGGCATCAACCTGGTGGTCGGCATCTTCACCATGACAGGCGAGTCACCATCCGCCGCGCCGATGATATCATCCGCGCCTCAGCTTCATTGTTATTAACATCGTGCTCTCACATGTTATTACAGGTTTATTAACACGCAGCATCTTTTGTTACGTCACAGATACGTATAGACGTTTACATTATATTTAGATTAAAATGCGCCGGGGGAGCCACACGAGGTCTTTGAAACGGGAAGTCATCCTTTGCAATACCAGGAACCTCAAGTGGGTTAGAACCAGCTGACGGCGCGTTAAAATCCTAAAGCCACAGATTCGCATGTGATAATAATTCCGGTCACGTGACGGATCACCATTCAAGCTAAAAAAGAAAAAAAAAACTGCCATCACATTATATTTCTGATTAAAGTTGCAGGAGAGGCCGGTTTGTGTTCTCAGGTTTCAGGTGCAGCAGCAGCTTTCCTGCTACTATAACCTCTCTCTCTCTCTCTCTCTCTCTCTCTGTCTGTGTGTGTGTGTGTGTGTGTGTGTGTGTGTGTGTGCGTGTGTGTCGGTCCGTCTGTCTGTGTGTGTGTGTCTGTCTGTGTGCGTGTGCGTCTCATATACAGCTACATGGGTTGGAGGAGGATTCATCGTGGGCACATCGGAGGCGGTGTACAATCCCTCCATGGGCCTGATCTGGGCCGTGATGCCGGTGGCAGCGACCATGTGCTTCATCATCGGTGAGGCTTCATTTTAAACGGTCGGCTACTTCAGTGGTTTCATTTCTCCCACTGAAGTGAAAGAGAACCGCCGCACCAGTAACACCAGTGGCCCCATGAGGCTGCAGAGCTCATTACATTACAGGGATATAAATCAAAAATCCATCCTGTAGAGTAGTACTGGGCCACACAGACAAAAAAAATAGAAAAATATTACGTAAATATTTTGATGCATAATGGGAAAAAGACATGATATTACTGTATAGTAAAGCCGTATTACAAGAATAAAGTCGTATGTCGTAATCTAACAAGAATAAATTCACAAGGTCATAATTTAACGAGATTAAAGTCGTTATTTAATAAGAAAGAAGTTATGAGAATAGAGTCATTATAATTACAACAATCAAGTGGTAAATGAGAATTACGTCCTAATTTAGCGAGAGCAAGGTCATGAAATAACAACATTAAGTCATAACATATCCTTGGTACAGCCTTAATTTAATGAGAAAAATCTCATATTGACAAAATAATACAGTCGTAATATATACAATGAATAGATTTAACCAAATTTAACAAATGATTTCGCAATCACAAGTGCGGATCCAAGAATATTGGGGATCTCCTTCTTTAACATTGTGAGATTGGATGGTTTACTTTTATTATTTTGCCAATATCTCAGAGAACGTGTCAGGAATCTTGATGAGAAGAATCCGACATATTGAGAGGACTGATATTTACGAGTGTGCGTAATATGGTGCAGCTTGATTGAATGTAATGGACTGTTGGGCCTCTGTGAGGTTGTGGGATCTACTGAGTGACGTTGTCGTTTCCTTTAACCAGCCTCACATCCTGTTGTTAGTGTTTATCCTCTGTGCCGCTGCCCACGGGCCCAGCTCAGACTCAGCTGTCCAGGATCTGCACCGTCAGACTCGGCTGTGAACGACCACAGTGTTATTTCACAGGTGGTTGGACTGTGACACCCGTCGCACTAATTCTTTAGATTGGGTTGTTTAGTTATGAGTTTAGAAAATGTGGCGAGAGCAGCGTCAGGTCGGCTTAACATCGCCCGGGGGAAGTTCAATCAATCAATCAATCAAATTTTATTTGTATAGCCCATATTCACAAATTACAATTCATCTCATAGGGCTTTAACAGGGTGTGACATCCTCTGTCCTTAACCCTCAGCAAGAGTAAGGAAAAACTACAAAAAAAACTTTTAACAGGGTAAAAATATGTAGAAACCTCAGAGAGAGCCACATGTGAGGGATCCCTCTCCCAGGACGGACAGAAGTGCAATAGATGCCACGTGCAGGAAAACATCACCGCAGGAAAAGATCTGGGCTTTTACACACTGTTCAATACAGGTTTTAAAACACTTAAGATAAATCGATGCGTACTGATCCTTTATCAAACTAATATTTACTTTTCATTTGCAACTAGAACATTAGCGCATACCTCCGACAACAGCCAATCAGATTGCACCAAATTACACCCACCCACAGACGTCAGTCCTCCACAGATGACTGAGATTTTGTATTCAGATTCGTAAATGAATTGGGTAACCTTGGATTTAGCGATATCCTTCCAGACCCGTAATACATCTTTCCATCAAGTTCCATGTTAATCTGTCCTTTAGTTTTAAATAATCGTATAAATCATACATCAAACGAACAGGGGTGAAACCATCAGCTCTTAGGTGGAGGTGAAAATGTTTTATCAGTGTGGTTCTTTCTTCTGAAGAACAGTTTAATACATGCATTGTTGAGAACGGCAAGGAATTGATAAGAGACGCCCAATTAATACACAGACCACTTCAACTGGTGCCACTCCAAAAGTCAACAGTGCCGAAAAGAAGTTACACATTAAAACACACACGTACACACTCACACACACACACAAAAACAACAATCAAGGTCCACCACCCACACCAAGTCATACAAATATGTCTAAAACATGTTTACTATCCAATAATCCGTTGAAGTAAAAATGTCGAACAACCAGAAAAACCCTGTTCCATGTTGGTGCAAACTTTTCAGAAGAGGACGATACGACCTCCAGGAAGCCTTCTGATTGGACAGAGGATGAGTAAACATCCCTGAGTGCAGGATGAGTCATCAAATAATTGAATCAGGAAGATAAAAGACATATATTTAGATTTGAAGGCAAGTGGATCTTGTTGTATTGCAAGAAAAAAAAAAGCGTTCACACAGATTCACAGGATTCCTCCAATTTCCCCTTGGCCTGTAAATAACACGCTGACGGGGTTTCGAGTAATTAGTTTCACATGTTCTCTCTGAGGAAGTGCACTTGTGTAGGTTTCGATTGGACTACAGCAAACATAATGGTTCTCATAACTGAAAAACTGGAACCTCTGTTAATCTTTTCTTTAAGTTCCCACATCCTCTTCCGAATTCTTCTCGTGTAAAAAGACAAGGAAGTGTTTTTCCCCCTAAAGATTAAATGACAAAACATTATTTTATCTCCTGATCATCACAGAACAGAGACAATTAGATAACAAGAATCAGATAATAGTAAGTTTACAGGATCTGACGGTCGTGGATATAAGGATGTTGAGGTTTTTTCATGTGCGTCTTTGGATGAACGGAAACACAACAGATTGCACAACTTCCCTGATGCGGTCAGATTAGTGGGAGAAAAAAGAACAACATTCCTGTTTCATGTGGAAGTCACATGAGGAGAGAAAGATTGGTCCTTAAACCCTTAAACGCTGACATGAGTCAGGTTCAATGTTTTCACTGATTATAGATTCATAACTTTGATCTCTTCCCAAAGTTAAATCAACATTATTCAATGTTTTCCCCAGAAATCAGCAGCTTGATTAAAATGCGTTTGATGGTTGAGTGACTGTGAACGTGGAGAATGTTTCCTCCTTCAGTTCCACTCCTCAGCCTGAACCGCTGCTCTGCTCTATGTGACTTTGGTTACCATCTCCCGTGAGAAGTGAGGAGCTGACTGAAGCTGATTGTTCAGGGTCCGACTCGTTCACAACAGCAGGAATATGTTGGGAACATTCAGGCGAGGGGCGGAGCCTGTAGAGCATCAGGAGGCTGGACATGACGTATTAATTCTCCTGTGGAAAGATCAGTGTTGTTGTTTACAGCTCATCCACACCGGCGTCGGCCCTCATCACCAAACGCTCTGGAACCTCCTTGTGTTTCCAAGTTGACGTGTTTGTCTTCTACGTGTACGTGAGAGTCACAGCTTCAACTGTCAGAAGCAGCTCCAGCAAGGTGGAGAGTGAAGCTGAACTGTAGACTCAGAAGTCATTATTTATTATAAATATTCAGCAAAAAACTTTTTAAATATGAAGAATCTAAAGAGAGTTTGGTGGATTTGTTACACCAGCAGACATTCCGGTTCAGGAAGCAGAGGATCATGGGTTATATCCCGTTGTGTTTCAGTGCTTCATGTAGTGAAGTCACGGAGCCCAACAGAAGTAATCCCCAAGTGTGGCTGCAGGGTGCGCTGTTGCTCAGTTACAGTAACACAGTGTTGCTTTAAGGGGAAATATAAGAATGTCAATGTCAAATTTATCTATAAAGCACATTTCAAACGACTTTGTTGCCCAACGTGCTTTACAAAGTTAAAGGTATAACAAGAAAACAGCAATATATATCATAAAACTAATGCTGATAAAATAAAATGAGATAATAGAAGAAGGCCAGTGAGAAGAAGAAGAAAATATTCAAACAAGAAACAAATACAAAGCTCAAACTAATAAATTGTGTTGCATATGTTTCATCCTCTGGAACACACATCATACTAAATCCTTCTGTTTCCTTTTCGTCACTGAGGTGGTCTGTTCTTTGCCGAGCCAATGAGAAACAACAAATATGTGACCATGATGGATCCTTTCCAGATCAAATATGGGAAAGTGCCGACGGCTGCTCTCTCGCTGGCCTCTCTCATATCGGAGATCATGTGGGTGACAGGAACCCTCATAGGATTAGGTAAGAATGTTTCTATATGCGAACCCCTTCGGTGTGGGTGTGAGTGTGTGATGTATTTGATCCCGGAGTAAGGACTCTGGCGCTGGAGCA
Source organism: Platichthys flesus (assembly GCF_949316205.1). Lineage (NCBI taxonomy): Eukaryota > Metazoa > Chordata > Actinopteri > Pleuronectiformes > Pleuronectidae > Platichthys > Platichthys flesus. The sequence goes on from NC_084956.1 coordinate 3,895,965, forward strand.
GCTGACGACCGCAGCTCTTTGCCGAGTGAAACACAAGCCTTTGTTTTATAACTGTACAGTTTGTCTGAAGTGACCCTGTCACGGCCGCCGTGTGTAACTCATCTGATACAGTGGCAGCATGAGGTGGTAAACAAACAAGATCCACTGTAATAATCAACCGCTGCGGTTCTGTGGTTTGCAATAAATCAAATTAAATCAATCTGTGAAACGGCTTTAAGCCATGATGCTGCCCCCTGCTGGAGTCAAAGATGTATGAGATAAGATGGACTGCAGCCATTTTTAAATTGTTCCACTGATTTTAATTTATCAATCGTTAAAATCTCTCTGAGACAACAATGTCAGCTTGTGCAGCAGTGAACATCGTGTCCCGCCCTTCCATGTGCTCGTCCAGGCTTTAGTCCGTCTCAGCTGTCAATCATGACGTCTCAGCCCGTTTTTATTTGATCAAATAACTTAAACAAACATCAGTGGGATGAAAACATTTGTTCAACGTCTACTTAGATTTCTTTTGGTTTGGTCCACGTCCCATCTGCTAACATGGAGGAGCTGGCTTTTATGATGTGTGCTGCAGTCATCCACCAGGGGGCAATGGAGATGATTTGGCTTCACTTTTGGAAGCCATCATGTCGTCCATTCTTATTTATAATGTCTGTTTTTATGTGTGTGCATCCGTGCATGTGTGCGTGTGTGTTTGTGTGTGCGTGTTTCTGTGTGTGTGTCTGTTTGTGTCTGTGTTCTCAGGTGTAACCATGAGTGTGATCTTGGATCTCTCCTACACCGTCAGCATCTGGATCTCTGCTGCTGTGGCCATCACCTACACTCTGATGGGAGGTCTCTACTCTGTGGCCTACACTGACATCATCCAGCTCATCCTCATCTTCATCAGTCTGGTGAGTCACTGCTCCTCCTCCTCCTCCTCCTCCTCCTCCTCCCTGCATCTTGGCTTATTAGCTTAGCATGAAGTCTGTGGAGTTTGTCTTCCGTGGTTCACTGAAGCTCATCTCGTCTTTTCAGTGGCTGTGTGTCCCTTTCGCGATGATTAACCCGGCTGTGACGGACATCACGGAGACGGCCTACAACTTCACCTTCCAGACTCCGTGGGTCGGGACTCTGGAGGCGGACAGAGCCTGGAGATGGATCGATAACTTTCTTCTTCTGGTAAGGAAGGAGGGGATTGAACTAGAGGTTTATTTGAGGTTAAACAACATGACAGCTCCCATAACTGGAGCTAAATCATCTTGATCGCCCCCTGGTGGGTGGCTGCAGTGTAGGTCAGAAACGCCGAAATGAATGCAAAGTTTGGATATAAGGCTACGTCCGTTTCCGTATCTAACATTAAGGACAAACGAGCCTTTAGCTTAATCAAAGTACTTTGACTGAGACTGACTTGTGATTGGTCAGGACCTTGATCCTGTAGCTGTACACAACGATCACTATTTAAAGATTCCACCTTCAAATGACGACACAAGCACTAGATCGTGACGTCCAAATCCAAGATGTATCAGTTAAAATTCTGTACAGCAAGAGGAAGTAGAAATATCATATCATATCGGTCCATGAGTTAAGTGTCATCTCTGTTGTTTCCAGCTCTATTTTCTTTGCACTGTGATCTTTGTTTGTGTTACACTGAACTTCAGGTGTTACACAAACAATAGCAGCAGCAGCAGAAACGTGAACTCCTGCAGAGCATGTTGTTTTAACTACAATCACTTGCAGCTGCAGTGAACCCTTTAAGTCGGTTAACAATGAGATTAGTTATGTAACACTGAGGGAATACATTTCCCAGCAAGCCCTGAGTGACCTTCAGGATTTGCCAGAGGGTGGTGGAGGTTCTCATGTTCGAGGTGAAAGACTCTTGTGTCCTGTGTTGCAGGATACTTTTTTTTTTTTTACCTGTTTCTAAAATTACGGCTTTGTTTCCTGGGAGTGATGTAACAGTTTAAAATAGAAACACCATGAAACACGTGATTTTTTTATTTTTGTATCACTTCCCAGAGATTTATCTTTAGAAACTCAGAGGACAAATTCTCTGACTCAGATTCCAACATGAGAGGTTTATGCTTTTTCCAGGTCTTGTTACAACTTTGACAATATTTTATTTTATGGAAATAGTGAAAGTGATTTATGACTCCATCTCTTTCATCTTCCCTCAGTGTCTTACCTGTCTTACCCTTTTCTCCTTCAAGGGTTTGGGAAACTTGGGTCTCCAGAACTTCCACCAGAGGACGCTGTCCGCCGCCTCCTCCTCTACGGCCAAGATCACCTGCTTCGCTGCCGCGATCATCGTCCCCACGTTAGGGATCCCGCCCATTATCCTCGGAGCAGTTGCTGCATCAACAAGTAGGAAATAAACCAAGACGTGTTAACATATTGATTCAATAATTAATGGAAAATAATCAATCATGTTCCCATCATCGTCCTCAGACTGGAACATGACGTCTTATGGATCACCGTCTCCGTTTGAGCGCGGGGAGACGGGGCTCATCCTGCCCCTCGTCCTGCAGCACCTCACCCCCACCTACATCTCCATCATCGGCATCGGGGCGGTGGCCGCCGCCGTGATGTCCTCCACCGACTCGGCTCTGCTGTCTGCAGCTTCCATCTTCACCTCCAACATTTATAGAAACATCCTGAGGACACAGGTGAGGCTTCAAGCATCGCTGCTATAAAATATCTGTGTGGGGGGGGCGCTGTCGCTCTATAGAAGTTACACAGCGTCACGTTAGAGCAGCAACATCCCATCAACACCTGGACCTGTAACGGATAAATCATTGAGAATTGAGTCAGAGAAAAGCAAGAAAAGTTAATTAACAGGATGTGCTCTAAATAGAGAAGCTGTGAGGTTTTAATCAAGACTCCACAGAGTCATGTTCATTCTTCAGAAGTCTCACATATTTCAAAAGTGTGGCAATTAAAAAAAAAAGCATGGATGTGACACGAGAGAAAAGTGATGGAGGGATTTCTTAGGAAAAGTCAGGAAGAGAAGAGCAGCTGTTAAAGCTGTTTAGTTGTCAAGGTCTTAATCTTTTCGTTTTTTAATCAGCAAACTTATTAATGTTCCCTCCAGTTCTTAGTAAAAACTGGCAATAAATATTGTTTAGATATTATTTTAAGGAGGAAAGTTTTCTCTATCTGGACCTCTCGGAGTTTAGATGTAAAAGAAAAACTGTGTCAATTAGATTTTCTTTAAAAACTTAAACCATGAGAAATATGAGCGACCAATACCGATGGTTGTTCCTTTTCCGCCCTCCAGGCGTCAGACCGGGAGATCGGGTGGGTGATCCGGATCTCGGTGGTGGTGGTGGGCCTGGCCGGCACCTCGCTCACCTTCCTGGACAACAGCGTCCTGATGATCTGGCTGCTTCGCTCCGACCTCACCTACACGCTCATGCTGCCGCAGCTCGTCTGCGTCCTCTTCTTCCCCATCTCTAATGGCTACGGGGCCGTTCTGGGCTGCGTGATGGGCATGTTGTTGCGGGTGTTGTGCGGAGAGCCGCTGCTTGGGATTCCGGCCATTATCAAATTCCCAGGATGCACTCTGGTAAACGGCGTCTACGTCCAGCAGTCCCCGATCCGAACCATCTGCATGTTGACGGCTTTGGTGTCCATCTTGCTGTTTTCCTACCTGACGTCCCTGCTCTTTAACCGTGGACTGATTTCTGAGAAGTGGGACTTTTTTGATGTAAAGAATCAGTACGCAATACAAACACCAGGTGTGGTCAGCTCAGAAACCAAGGACTCGAGCCTGCAGGAGCAAAACGAGAACAACGAGGCGTGTGAACCGATGTTAGAATCGACGTGTTAAGTGAGAAATCGCATTTTCTTCTGTTTGAACTGGTTAAAGAACAAATGTTTGTATTTTATATTTTACTTTTATATGAAAAAGAAAAACACGACATCTATGCTCTTCGTAGTAAGAGCTCAGAATGTTCTCTGCAATTTTATGCAGCAGTGATACTTTCAAGCATCGAAGGATTATACGACATTAGACCCCTGAGCACAGACAAGTAGAAGACACCGCCCCAAAATAATCCTTGTACTCGTCTCACGTCTTTTGATCAAGTTAGTAAAACGACTGGTTAAAGAATTATAGCTGCCGGAAACTGCAGCTGAACTTCAGTTTCACATAGTATACACATTTGTACAGAAAAACTCAAATATTAAGAGAAAAATCTGGAAAACTCAAAAGCACTCTCCTTTAAACACGCCACAGTCAAATTAAACACAAAATCAAATGCGTTTCGCCATAAAAGCCCCCCCCCCCAAACAAAAAGAAGAATGTTTATTCAACAGTTAATTTAAAACGTAAATGTTGGTGCAACTACAGAAGACGTGAAGTTCATTTGGATGAAATCTCAGAGGTAGATGACATGAGTTAAAATGTGTTTAATAAAACACACAAGCTGATAAATCTGTAGAGATACAATCCATGTCACTGTCTCTTTAAAAGGGCGGAGTTTATATACACGTCGCTGCTGATTGGTCAACCCCTGTGACATCATGGAAAGAGTAGCAAAACACTGAGAAACATTTTTACGTGGAGATCGGATTACGACCACGGCCTTATAGCGATGATTCACCAATAGGAATGTCTCACTTGGACATGTGGTCAAGAGAGGATGTAAACAATGATGTTAAACATACATTACGTAGAAACTACCGGATGGATTTCCAGGAACCTTAGTGGAAGGATGTGATATAGGTCAGGAAAGAACCCATTACATTTTGGAGCAGATCCATTTGTTTAATCTCTTTCTTCAACATTGTGAGACAGGACATTTTTATTGCCTAGAGAATAATTCATGGATCCTGATGAAAAACATCTGGCTTCTATGAGTGTGTGTGTAGCTGGGTGCAGCTGGATTGAATTAAAGGGACTGTATGCGGATGTATGGGCTCTACTGAGTCACGTTCCAGTTTAAAAGGAGAGTGCCTCAGAGGTTTCTCAGAGTCTTCATGTCTCACGTCCTGAGAGCAAAGAGCTCAGGAAGCTCTGAATCAAACAATTTGTATTTGTACAAAATGTCAACAGAATGTAAATCAGTATTAGACGCTATGTGGTGAATATTATCCTCGTTAAAATGAGTTTCTCTGCTGTCAGTCGTATTCAAATTGCTTTGAACACTGTAGTCTGCAGTCATTGTGGCAAAAAATATTCAAATATCAGATTAAACTTCATTTTCAGATATAGATAATAAGACCATGAGACGTTTCTCCAGTTCTGCGACTCTGGCTTAGGGGCACCTGTCCCGGGGATGCTCATGTGATAATCCATCCGTGCTCTGGAAGTAATTTTATCCTTGAATGCTCGCCATTCATCTTTTACTGTACGTCCTGGTTTTACTGCTGCTCAAGAGCAGCGGCCGTGGACAGTGAGGTCTCGTTGATATGGAAAACGAGGCGTCACCAGAGGTTTGGTTTAAACTGCCGCCGACGTGCTATGACAAACTGCCAAATGCATAGATTCAGAGAAAAGCCAGCTGGAGGTCTTTAACAACCCAGTGACCGACTCCTTTTAAGACCGACTGATTAAATGTTGCTGTAACTCAGGGCAGAGAAAAACCGATTATATGGAACCAAAGAGGCTTTAGTGGCCAGAACTCCTGAATATAATCTGTTAATTTAAAATAAACCTCCTGTCGATCACACACACAGTCATGGTTTATGGTCTTGAAGGGTTATTTCAGCTTTCTTGGTGAGCTGTTTGTGTGTTTTCTGTTGTGTTATCTAGGATTTAAATTCAGATTGAAACACTTTCTCCACTTAACGCTTATAAATATTCTCTGTACAATGAAGAATCACACACTAATGATTGTCAATAATAAGGTTCCGGTATTTGTCAAACTAAATTGAATGTTTCAAGAGCCGAGAACAAAATCAGGATCAATATCAAGAGAAAAGGATTTTTTACATAATTGGGTTGTTTACTAGAATGTACTTAAATGCTGTAAATGTTCAATTACTAATTATTAATCTCGTAGCGTTAACTGCTGTAATGTCTCATTGTGTCCCCTCTCCCAAAAACAACAATCTGCTCTTATCATAAAAGTAAATAAAGATGGATGATGTGACAGTTTCCCTAAAAGGGAAAGTGAAAGAACATCCACTAAAAAAAATCTGGGAAGTAAAGAAAACCTGAAATTCCCCTTCAAGCACCTGGATGATGTTTGAGGTGTGATGATAATGCTGCTTTTTCTTCCTCTGTCATAACATATATTAATGTTTTAGATTATTGAATGGGTTTGAAAAAGGACAGTTTATAAAAATTCCAACCTGCATGGCTTCGTGGTTAAACCAGTCCTAATAATACGTCTTTAATTTGCTGTGAGTCCACAGGCTTGAACTTGACTTCATGTGTCCTGTGAGCTGATAACAGCCCTGTGCTTGGTAATTAACCCGGGGACCGGTTGGCATGTGGAGCGGTGGCAGATGCCTTTCCCTCCCTGAGTCAGTCTCAGTCACGTAACAGTCTGTCAGCGTGGTATCGGACGAGGTGTCATCTCGCTCCCAGCCGCCTGTGAGCCAACAGCTCGGCTGGAGCAACTGTCCCACAGGACGCAGCAACACACACCCAAATAGAGTCCTGCTAAAATAAGACTGACGCTGACGGACGCTGCTCCGGCTGCTCTCTAACCCGCCCGCCCATTGCTCCAGTTAAAGATACATTATGAGACTTTTACTGAGCTGCAGCGCCCCCTGCAGCCACTCGTTGCGTTGGGCTCTGTGTCCGAGCCATAAAAGGGTTTCCTGCCTTCAGATACAAAAATAGATGCGTTCTTTTCAAACATGCTCTGGTGGTTATTAAGTAAATAGCCATGAGAGGGCAGCACAGAGTCAAACGACGGCGAGGTTTAGAGGATGTTCGTCTTAAGAAAGAGACAAAAGAGGCCAGATTGTAACGGAACTAGTCCAACTAACTAACTCGCCAACTTGGTTAGCTTTCAGAAGACGTGAACCAATACGGATGAAATGAACTCAGAGGACCGACAGAAAGCTCTGTCTGTTCTGTTTTTGTTTCTAATGCTGAGCATGAATAAGCCTTAAGTGCAAGGCCACAGTCATGACGTGAACATTTGGAGGGACCAAAATCTCACAGCTCATCGATGAATTTTTATGTATTTTGTTATTTAAAACAATGTTTAATACTGAAATGGAAAACGGTCTTATGCAACTAGCGAATAGCATCCATGGAAACAAAGTAATGACTGCCAAGATTTCTGAGGGTTGATTTCCGTCCGTAGCGACGAGCAGCAAACATTTGCTGGACCACTTGTGTTTGAATGTCTGTGTATGTTTCAAAGAGAAAAGCAAAGTCACAAGCAACACTCATTAAAATATGATATATCCACCACTGTTTGTATTGTTTTGTTTTAAGTTAGCACTAGCCTTAGCTGGGAGAGCGGAGCCGTATACAGACGTATACAGTGACATCTTGTGGTGGCTCTTTGAACTGCACTGGCCTGGCATCCAGCACCAGTGGGTGAAAAAGGGAGACTGGACAAACCGCTTGCAGAGCTGCACTGCATCACGATTCCTTAATCATTCAAAGTCTCACAGTGGCTACATCGGACTTCACTACTTCGGACTTTGATTACACAGAAACTAAAGAACAGATTTCCAGTAAACTCGTGAAATATTCATGCAGATCTGGACAAAAGGTCCAGGAACTTTTTCATCTCCTTCTTTAACAATGCGAGGTAGCTTGAAGTTTTTTGACAGTCTCACTGATTTCCCAGAGAATAATTTGATTTGATCCAAATTACAATCATTTTTTCATATGGGGGATATTTTCCGATATCTCACATCAGAGTGAAGCTGAGATCCTGTAGATTGATTTATATGAATCGTAAATAGTTTTAGAAACTGTGTCCATATGATCATGACAGATTTGGACCAACATCTGGACCTTCACTCAGTCACATCTCAAAGGTGTCAGACACAGGAAGTGTCGACCTGATGGGGAGGAATCCCAGGATGTGGAGGTACTGACACCTGCTGGACTAAAGGCTGTACTACAGTACTGTGAATAATTTTTAACTCCTATAGAAGCAGCAGTAATGTACATAAATCACATGTTTATAAAATATAAACATCAGAGCAGAGTTATGAACAAGTAGAGGGAATCAGCATCTTGCTCAAGGGCACTTCACTGTGAGGCAGTCTCCCTGTGTTCACTGCTTAGTACTACAAAATATCAACATGAAATTACATTTATTTAAATTCTTAGTTTTCTCAAGTCAAACTGATACAATCAAACACAACTTATTTTTACAACTGATCATTATCAAAATGATAAATGTAATATACCGATTCCCTGAGGGAAAGCAAGGTACTAATTATTCTGTATGGATGAAAAATAAAGACACAATACTTAATTTCAGAGACATCGATGACACATCCTGGACTGAACATTAGACATGTTGACATAAGTTCAAGTTTATTTTCTTTTACTTCAAGTTTTATCATATAAATGATTAAAAAAAATGAAGGTGTAAATCAGCAAGATTTTAAGGGTTAGAGAAATGAAACAGATGAAGTTTGTCGCGTCCCTGATTTTGATTCTTAAATACAGAGAGAAAACTGTAGTGATTCAGTTTTTCCAGAAGCGAAAAAAATAAATACGAGCATTTTGTTTGTTGTTTACATACAAGACCATGCATTTCAAAGGGTTTGCAGAAAAGACATTAATATCTCAGCATGTTGATACATTGCTGCTGTGTCCCCGTCCTTTTTATGACTTATTGTGAGAGACGTAGCTTAGTTGGTTGAGAAGAGCCAGAACATAATAACAGTGGTAAACTGAGTCAGACCACAAGTCACAGCAGATTCTGAAATACAGCAACATCACAGACTAATGACACAATGGTTGTTCTTTTTTTCACACCATTTAGTGAAAGGAGCTTCACACAGAAAAAATAAATCACAGAGACACCAGAGTTTGTTTTCAGATCTGCACTCAACTGATATGTTCCTGAAATTGTAAAATATCCATGTGAGAATACAGCAGGAAAAAAGTGAGTGGACGTGTTGATGAGGTTTCTAACACGTGATGGAACTGACCATTGAAGAATGTCTCAGGATGAGGAAGAGGAGCCGTTCATGCAGAAAACGTTTCCTCTTTTTCAAAGCAAAGGACAGGGAAGAATTTTAGTGCCAGTCATCACGAAGGACTTGATGGTGTTTCTACACTGGGTTCTTTCACAGGATCTGGAACAGATCCTTCGTACAAAATCTTGTTCTTCATGCCGTCCTGGATCATCCTCTGCTGCACGCGAGCCTTTGCGTTGTTGTACCTGCAGTAAAACCTGGAGAGAAAGACGCAGGGAGGGTTGAGACAGAAGTGACTGGAAACAGCAGGAATAAGAGTTTGAGGAGGATTTCATATAATACTGGTCGAGACAGAGCAGGAGAGGATGAATTGTCAGGGATCATCCAGACCTACCAGGACCCGAGTGTGGTGAGCATGAATCCTCCAAGTCCGACGTCAAAAGACCTCCTCACTCGACCTGCAGACAAACAAACAGGACGGACGACGCTGAGAGTTCAGGAGCCACAAGGACGTTCTCCCCTGACAAACAACTTTTGTTGTAGTTATTTTTCTTTGTTTATTTGTTCACTTTGTCAATTGCTTGTTTGAGGTATTTATTTTTGAGATGATATGTTAATGAGTTTATTTCATTTCCTATTTAGTGAAGCAAAGCACATATTAAATTTGATCTCAGTAATTTAATATGTCGTGGAAATATTTTTGACTTGATCATTATCTTTCAGCACAAGAGACTGAACTTAGTTATCTGAACTAATAATCAATGCATCATCATGTCCTATTGGGTTCAATGTAAAATGCATAGTTCCCATACCGGGAGTCGAACCCGGGCCGCCTGGGTGAAAACCAGGAATCCTAACCGCTAGACCATATGGGACTACTGGTGTATGATCAGCGTCAGAGTCGATCTAGATAACAGATTGAAAAATGTGTAAACAAATAAATGTGACCACGAAACTCTGAAAGTTCATTATCTTCATTGAGACATATGTTTTATTTATCACATGTTGTCTGAGTGTTAATGTTTAAGGAGGTTTTATCTGATAAACTACAAATAGATCTAAACACCAGATTCTTTTATCGTGTTCTGATACAACGCAGACGGAAAGTAGTTTCTGAAGTGAGGAGATTTGCTGATATTAGAAACAGAGACACTGGATATTATTAAGTGGTTTGTAATTCAAATAAAAATCGAATAATTCCCAATTTCCATTTTACTGTCCAACTGGTAAACTCTTGTTCCATAAACAGTTCAGCTGCACATTGATTCACTCAGTTCCTCCGGACGCGCACCAGGATGCAAACACCAGGTCTGAACCTCAACCAGCACTGGAAACACACATCACCACCCACAGTGTCCAAAGTCCAGTTAAAACTCACTGGTGGCTAGAAAGTGGAGCAGGCCAGCAGCCAGTGAGCCCCCGGCCCCGTGCAGGATGGCGTCTCTGGCACACGGAGTGCTCTGGATGCTCTGAATCCCCGGCAGACGGAAACCCTGAGGGACGGAGAGACATTTTCATTCCTTAAATTTACTTAAATTTAAAGACATGTCTTTGTTTTCTATTGTCTAAACAACATTGAATGTAAACTGTGAGAGCTTTGACTCATGAGTCTGCAGTTTCAGCTCATCAGTTTCAATAAAGGTTTGGATAGTGTCCTTTTTCTATGTTTGATTCAAATCCCGAGTTTATAGGTGAATATTATTTGAGCAGAAATTATCTTTTGGTCAAAATATATCAGGAAAACATTTTACTAAATACATGGGATTGGTTTTTATTTTCTAGGTACCAGATAAACTTGAATTTCAAATATTCGAACGGGGTTTGGTTTGATCAGATAACTAGTTAGCTTTTGCCTGTTAGCTAGCCAGCTGTTCAGTCTTGCGGATGGCATCACTCTGACTACCTCACTTACTTGAATTCAGGTTACTAACATGAGCTAACTAAGCTAAGCTAACTGGGCTAGGTTAACTAAAATGTACTCTGGATCTCCGTTAGCAAGTCCTTTAGAATACTGTGGAAGTTAAAGTTTACGTTAAGATAAACTGTGTTTTTCTTCCTTGAATTTCAACACGACTCAGAGCGATACATGTTGATGAAGTGAAGATGTGTTCGGCAGCTTTACTTTGTTTATATAAACTGATAGTCAGAATATATAAGTAATATACTGCTTCTATAGTTGTATCATTGACCTTCTGAAAACATCATCAACCCTCTTCCGGTTGGAGATGGATTTATTTCTCTCTCTCACCTTGTTGTTGTTGTTGATCTGTTGTTCTTCTTCCGTCATCGCTGCAGAATCCGTCAGCGTTACACGTTTCAATTTAACAATTAAGCGACAAAACTAAAACATCACGTTACAAAGTTTTATACAATCTGTGGTTACAACACTGACACACGACGATCTGCGCATGCTCTTTAGAGGCCAGACGGTCCGTCCCTTTAGAGGTCCGACATGAACAGAGGAGTTGTTGCTGTAAAGTTCCGAGGAAAATAATTATAATAATAATAATGTTGTTGAATTTGTAAATTGTTTGGTTAAGATCTTTAATTTGAGTTATTATAAATAAATAAGCTGATTTCATTTCCTACTTTATGATGCAATGAATAATAAAGACACAAATGAAAGAATCTTATATTAACACACCATAAAATATAAAGTAATTTCAGATAATTTACTCTTTGATATACAATGTGTATTGTATATTTTATCTACATCCATATAGCATGATAGAGACTGGGGAATTTTTCGATTTTATCTCTGGAGTGCAAAAGGTCACAAGGTTCCACAGTTAATTATCGATGACATCAACATATCCTATTGAGTTAATTATTCAATAAAGTATGTTCCCATACCGGGAGTTGAACCCGGGCCGCCTGGGTGAAAACCAGGAATCCTAACCGCTAGACCATATGGGACATGTCTCAATTGTCAACACAGCATATTATATTACATAAAACACATTACCATGAAACTCCACAGGTAAAATTCCACACGAACACAAATATTTTGTTTATTTCAAGTTCTGACCTCTACTGTTTTAATAAGCTGGGGATGCTTTATCTGTTATAGTAAAAACATCTGAATATAATATTAATTTAAGTAGTTGTGATATGAAAGTTTTTAAATCTTTATATTCAATTTAAACTTCGTATTTTCACCTTCAGAACAAACATGAATGATATGATATTATCTTTTTTAGAGAACAGATACAAATGAAACCTTAATTTAAACACAGATGATGTAATAGCCTTGACCAGCTGTTAAGGCTGTGAAAGGGGCAAATACGACACCTGGTGGCCGTAATTGGGGCTGCAGCCTGAGTTGAGCAATGGTAATGTGAAACTATTATGTATTTTTAAATACTAAAATGTTCAATTAAAATGTGATGGAAGGAATAAAATGTTTTTGATAAATGTTTGACAAATTTAAAAATTGATTTATGATGGAAATTTCATATTTGAGTATGAATCATTGTTATTACACAGGATATATTTAGACGAAAAGAACGATCACTGTGGAAGAGCGCCCTCTGCTGGATCATGAGACAAACTTCAGACAGATTTGCTTCTCAACTCTCTGAATTCCAACAGGTCATTGCAGTTTGAATATTAACTTTTTGAGCAAATGATTGAATTTCAAGTGAAGGGTAGCATCCCTTCTTCTCTGTGTTTACACATCATTTCAATGTTTCCCTCTCTGTATTGTTCAGTATGAGGTATGAAGCCTGCGTGTATGCAAACCAAACACATGTTCAGTTGTGTGTTCACGTTGTAGCTGATGTGTGGGACTTGTTTTCAGCAGATGAATCGAGCTCCTGCAGAGAAACATCTGCTCTCAGTAAATTACGGCTCAACATGTGTCGTCCTTCAAAAAACCTCCAGCAGCACAAACAAGTCCCGTCCTCACATCATGGAGGAATCATTAACGCCTTGTTTTAATTTAACTACAGTCCTGTTAAATCTCTTCAGGCCATGAAGGTTTTCTGCATCAGTTTAAAGGCTGTTGCTTTGTGTCCTTGTTGTGTCCCTCATTTGCAACAACACAATGTCAAGTTTCTTCATATTTTGTGGAATAAACACTTGATGAGAAGGTTGTGTTGTAGCGGTGGAGATGTCCTTCTAACCAACATAGACTGTGAATAAAGCTATTGACGCTTCCTCACATTGTGCAGAAATTAAGCTGAGCTATCTCCGATTTTTTTGTTTGGTCCATGTGCCATCTGCTAACATGGAGGAGGAGGGGTTTAGGACCTATTCTGTGCTCGCCACCAGGGGGCGATTGAGAGGCTTTGGTTTAAAATGATGTTCGGGTTCGAGTCGGGTTAAGTTACGTTGGCTTTGCTATCAATTGTTTTTTTTAGGTTGTTTCACGTAGCATCTGTTTAAAATGTATCTGTGACTAAATACATTGGCTACGCTGACAGAATGTGCAAAACTGAGTTAAACACATTCTGTCAGCTGGCACTGTTTATAATAACTCCAGATCTATTATAGTGTGAAAGTGAACTCATCACATTCTCGCTGATCCGACACCTCTTCGAATTGAATTTACCCAAGCACTCTTCTGGGAATTTGAGCTTTTCTCTCCATCACAGTGATCAGAAGGAAAACCCAGCTCACACCCATGGGGGAGTGATGATGATGTTTTGGCTCATCAGCTCTTTTTGCTCTTATTATTTCATCAATAAAGTGGAAGCAGCTCAACAGATAATCAACATAATGATTCTTCATCCCAGCGCTGACGTAAAGACTCACATAACTGTATGCATGTGTGTGTGTGTGTGTGTGTGTGTGTGTGTGTGTGTGTCCACGTCTGTGCTTATAAACACCTGTTACTCTGTCCCTCCATCGTCTGTCTGCAGAGATCTGAATCTGAACATTTAACTTCTTGCTTTTTACTCTACATCAGGACTCAGGTTGGAGCAGCAGGAGCTGAGGACTGGACGTCGGCCACATGCTTCTTAATTGTTTTTCCATTGTGAACTTGTAGTTTTCAGGTTTTCCTGCAGATTGAAACAAGTTTTTTAAAACGTTTCCGTGAACAAGACATGAGTGAGCAGAGAGAAAAAAGATCCTGGAGGCTGAACACAAACAGTTTATCTCTCGACAACATCTGAGGATAAACGTCGGCAGCTGATTCATCCGTCAGTTTGGCAGCAGGTTGTTCCCAAACATCTCTGGACCTGATTGTGTCTCTGGTCCAGCTCCTGGATTTTCACTTTCATCTTCTCACGTCTCATTCAGGTACAGAGAACGTCCGTGTGACTGTTCCCTGCAGAGTCCTATGGTTTTGTATATGATGGTGTTATATTTAGACCCCGTGAAGTTTTCATATAAACTCAATCTTAATGGAAAATCTTTGTTCCAGCGGCAATACAGTTTCTTCCTTAGGTAAGAAAATCTATATCACCGTGGAGAACAAGTTACAACTAAGTTAAGAATCCTACTTCAGTAAAAGTATAAAGTATTAGCATGAAAATAAAAGTACAAAAGGGAAAAGAACGAAATTGCAGAATGTCCCTTAACAATGAGGCTTCTGATGGATAAACTATGAATAATGGATCAGTTCATACACTTCCTGGATCAATATTAAAAGTAACTAAAGCTGTCAGAGAAATAAAGTGGAATAAATACTAAATGTTCAAAGATGCATGAAATGGAAATTTCAAAATTGTGCTTGGATACTTGAGTAAATGTAATTTATTACTTTTCACAACCGTATAACAACCGTAGTCATTTTCACGAACATATAAAGGTAACTAATATTGAAAACTTTCGGTCTTTCAGCATCACATGTTGTTTAATTAATATTCAACAGATAAATCAAACAGATAAAACTCGACACGACTGATTTTGTCATTTTGGAAGCACCTCGACTGAAAACACTCACCTGCATTTATGATATAAAGGTTCACCGATTTTCTGCACAAATTGTCAACATTAAAAAAACACAGAGGCTAAATTGAATTAAAGAAATTAAATTGAATCAAAGCTCAAGAACCAGATTAATTTGCAGCTTTTGCGTGACTCAGCGCTCAGAGATTAATTTCTTCTCACCTACAGCAGCTGTATGCTTTTATGTTTGTCGCCTCCATTATCCTCCAGGTCGGGGGGGTGGGGGGAGTGGGGAGAGTCGCTCTCTGCAGCACCTCAGGGTTTAGTTTATCCTCCCACACAGTTCGTCTCATAACACCAACTTTTCTTATTATTCACTCTTCATACAAACTTCACATTTGAGCCTTTTTTTCCTGCAGCTGTTAAACAGACTTTATTATTTTTATTCTTCAGGTGTGAAGCAGAATCAGAGAAGGTGTCTGTTTTTAATTCACACATTCTGCTTCCTCGTAGAAACCGGCTGTTACCCACAATGCATCTCGACCTTTCTCGACTTTGGGGAAGTTTTCTAAATGTAAAACCTCATGGAACTTTTTCCTTCATAATAAAAAGATGAGTAACTGATCTTGTTTCCATTTGGAGGCGTCCTGTCATCTTTCTCTTTATGACGATGCTCGTCTTTGAGGAAAAATTCCTCGAGAGACAAAGACGATTTTGTGAGATCGTCTTGAATCCAGTGTCAAGCGCCATCTAGTGGTCGTGTCATTTATGACGGCGTTGGGAAGTTGTGAAGTTGATGTGAGCACGGGCCTGATTTCCTTCAGACCTTTTTTAATGGCGGCAGTAAAGACACAGCTGGAAGTTAACAACATGAATTTAAACCGTTTTTCTCACTGGGAAACTTCCTGAGAAAGTCAACAGAACAAATTCATCGTTAAAGTTCCTTAGTTACTTCCACCTGTTGTTTTCGGCTTCCATCAGTCGAAACGTTTGTTCTGATGAAGGTTGAGTTTTGTGCTTTGTCAATCAGGATTAATACAAACATAGTACTTTCATTAGGTACATTTAAAAGCAAGTACTTACTTTACTCGAGTATAAAAGATAATGTGGTACTTTTACTTGAGAAAAGTGTTCAATGCTAATGTTTAGCTGTTAAATGTAAGCTAACTTACTATTGTTCATGGCTATACGCACACACACACACACACACACACACACATACACACACACACACAACCCTCAATATTTAACGTTTCCTTTCACTCCAGTGTGCATTACTATAACGAACCTCTGCGGGGAATTGTTCCATTTCACTCTTTCATTTTTGTGTTGCAGAGGAAACAGTGACATTTAACAACAGGCAAATGTTAATAGCCTAAAGTCTGTTAATCATTTTCAAAGCACTGAGAGCTCAGGGATACAAACCGTCCAGGTTCTGAAGCAAGACATCAAAAGTTTTAATAAGAAGGTTCATTCAGGGGTTTGCAGAAAAGATGTTTGTGTCCTTCAGGAACATCATCATCATTTAGAAAACATCTGGAACACATTCAGTATTTTCAGGTGTTGAGTTAATGTAACTGTGAGTTCACCTGTCAGTTCACCTGTCACTCATCACTCCATCACCTGTCTCTCTCTCCTCCTGCAGGCAGAGAGCGTGAGGAGGAGGAGGAGGAGGAAGAGGAGGAGGAAGAGGAGGAAGAAGACAAATAGGAGGTGGAGGAGGAAGAGGAACAAGAAGAGGAGGAGAACGAAAAAGAGGAGGAGAAAGAAGAAAAAGCCGAGGAAGAAGAGGAGGGGAGAGAAGAGGAAGAGGAGGATGGACGGGATGTACGCGCGCCAGAGCATCGCCTCGTGCAGCGAGCAGAACTGCAGCGCGCGCAGCCCGGAGAGCGTGGCGGTGCCTGCGGGACGCGCGTGGATCGTTAACGGCTCGGACGTGGATGCTCAGCGGCTCGTGGAGCTCCAGCTTCCCGCCTCCACCGCACCGACGGTCAGTCACTTTCCCGTTTATTCTCCAGAGGTGAGGAAAACAGCTGCTTCACACTTTGGCACGAACTCTAATCTAAAAATGTCTTTTCAGCGACTAGTGTTCAGTGAGGAACAGAAGGTGATGATGGATTTCATCCACAGAAACTGTTTAATTCATCATGTAGATAATAATGTGACAGATGACAGAGTTTGTTTCACCTGATTTCTGTCATTTAAACACAGTGTGGATGTGACAGGAAACCTAATTGAATCACAATCAGATTTATTTGTCATGTATGAGAACAACCTCCTGTGGATTTGACTCTGTCGAAATGTATTTACACAGATAAACAGATAATTAACAACAGAATACTAGAAACTAGCAAAATGAACATAATGTGCCTTTATAATTAAACTGTTCAAGACTCTAGAGCAACTGGAACAAGATGTGCAAGAGTGGAAAAAATAATTGAACTACTCTTAACTAATGCTACTGCTAATAATACTAATTCTAACAATACTACTAACAATACTTATACTATTAATATGCTTTTACTGACCAGAGAACCATAGAGCATTTGTACAAAGATGATTCAACAACCACGGATCAATAAAGAACTGGTCACTTATATAAATGAATCCTTTGGTGCATATAGATTATTAATGAGAAGCAATAAATGATCATAAATAACTGGGCACCTCCGATCTGGAGACTTTGAAAGCTTGAATTAAAATAACAAAGAATGAAAGAACCACTTTGGTTTCATGTCTTATTATCTATTGTGGAAATTCATGTTCATTTATTTAGAATAGATTTATTTCAACGAGGTTTGTTTTCACTCTGCTGTTAATTAACCTCGACGAGCTGAATGTCCAGGTGACATGTTACTGACCCACATTATCAATAACAGGAGCATACAGGCCATAGGCTGCTTATTGATCAGGTGACATGGAGCTTTAATGCTCCGCTTCACTATACATAACAAGAACCACATAAAAAAAAAACACCAGGAATAAACAAAACATAGAGTTTTAATCTCAGATTGATGGTATGAATGTGAAAACAGGTTTTAATTTGAGCCTATGATGGTTTCTGATAAAAATAAAATACATTAAAATGAAATGTATGTGGAGTTAACAGCTCTGCAGCATCAAATATTACACTGATTTCTGCAGAATCTCCATATTTTCTAACTGGAATTAAACCTGCATTTGTGTTTTTGTTGTCTTGCTGTGACAGAGGGCGAGAGACATAGAAGGAGAGAGAGAGCGAGAGTTACAGAGGCATGTGCTGACAGAACAGTTTGTCTCTAGGATGCATCAGAATTAAATGCATGAATGCAACTTCTCCCCTGCACGGCTGTTTGTGCGTTTGCATCAACACACACACAGAGACACACACACACACACACATGGCTGTAGAAATGTCCTCTCTCTTCTCTCCAACACCTCGGAGCTGCACAGGCGTCACGGGTCAGAAAGGTCGTGTTTGTTTCCTCCTGTGGCGGCGAGGTTGTCGTGCTCCCCTGCAGATGTTCAGGTGATCAGCGGACGACTGACAACACACTTCTTCATTCTCCGGGATCATGTTGCGTGTCTGCTATTGATTGTTGTATTTGCCGGCTGCTGCACGTTGTTGGACAAACACATATTGACGTCTGTATTCAGCGCGTCCATCCATGCATCCTCCAACACTGTATTGATTCACAGCCTGTGTTGGTTCCCAGCTGCCAATCGCCGGCCGCCCGCCTGCCAACTTTCCACTCAGTCATTTAAATGACAGCGAGTGGAAGCACTGGCAGGTCCATGTGAAGCAGCTATTTTAAGACTGAACGTGTCTGAAGGCAACAAACTATTACAGGGAAAATGCTTTTTACATAAGCCACAAAATACTTGAGTGAAACCGATTCTATGTGTGAGTCTGTATTTCATAAGAGCAGAATCAAACCTCCTCACACTTTCTTTTGGATTTCTGAATCCCCTGAGCTCAATCTAAAGTGAGAGCAGAGCCTCACATGTTCGGTTTGAACCCGGCCACACTCCCCTCTGCTTTCAGATTTGAGACATGATGTTTTCAACCACTAGATGGCGACAAAAAGCAGTATTTGGTTTCAACATTACATTAAAAGTCCAAATGCTTTGATTCTAAATGGCTCGAGTGAGTCGCATGAGCTGTCAACACAATTTTGATGACGTATCAGCTACAAAAAATGAGGCAAAATCTTTAAGATTTCCCCCTGGTGACTTTCTGCACTATAGATAATAAACCCTGCCTCCTCCACGTTAGCAGATGGGACATGGACCACACAAAAAACAATCCAAAAATGAGAACTCTGTCATTTGAGGGATATCTTTAGTTTTCATTTGGATTTCCGTAGTTATTTATTAGTGATATGTGTTTCCAAATCATATTGATCACCCCCTGGTGGCAGGCTGGATTGACACCTGAGGTTTGAACCCAGTTCCACTTGGGATCCAGCTGATTGATGCAGGTCGATACAGGTTGATGGATGTGAACACGTGACATGTGTGCAAACAGGTCAGATGTGTAGGTTAACGTGACACATTGTGGTCGGACGAGCGTGACGTCGACCTGCAGGTGTCGGCCGCTGCCTGGACTCATGAAAATGACCTTGAACTGTTGATGATGATAGACAGGCTGATGTAACTCTCAGGTCTGATGGATTCAGAGTCCTGATACTGCTCAACCTGCTTTTCACTAATTTTACATCTTTCGTGTGTCCCTGGTTTCATCTTCTATTTTTCCCTCCTGATGAAAGTTTGAATCTGTAAGAATAGACGGTGTGAATATTCTGCCTCCCTCAGTGACTGGAATTCAATTTGTGCGGCCAAAATAAACAACATTTAATTTGGCCACAGAGTCCGAACAACTTTCCTCTCACGGCCTCAGATAATAAACTCTCTGACAGAATAAATTGACTTTCATTGAGCTGCTGTTACATTCATCTGCTCTGTATCGGGTTGTGGAACCCAGTCGTCCCCGTCACGTCTCTGCCGCTCACATTTGCTCTGGTGCTGATCCGCTGATCCAGCAGCTGTTTTTTCTTTTTAAACCCTCGGCCGACGTCCAGCGCCTCAACTCGCTGTCGAGATGTTTGACACAAGCCTGATTCTGCGGGGGGGCCTCGCCCGGCCTCCCGTCACATTTATCCACTGTTTTGTCTCCTGGTTTTATTTGACATGGCAGCCAATGAGGAAATTCTCTGGAAACTGATAACGTGTGATGTCGTCTCCTAAATGTGAAGTGACAGAGTTTTTAAACAGTTTGTAGAATTCACGTGTGACGTAATGAAACTCAGGAATAACAACAGAGAATCTGTGGAGGAATTTAATTCAGATCTCAGATACAGTTTGTTGGTCTCACTGCAAGTACTACTACTACTACTACTACTACTACCATTACCATTACTACTATTACTATAACTACTACTACTGCTATGACTAGTACTACACTGATTAATATCACAACTTTTTTGTAAATGGCAGTGACTCACATGTGATTAAAAATCATGAATCTATTTAAGATCACAGGTCCGTGATTGACTATTGATTTCCGCTGTGTCTTTCCATAGACTCTAAATAAAGATGGACGACATGGCAGCCTCTATTAGAGAAGCCAAAGCATCTTGATCGCCCCCTGGTGGCTGGCTGGATGTTCAGTTGTATCCATCAACAGTCATTTAGGCTTCTTTCACATTGAAAAAGAGATGCAATCATGTGTTCTTTACGTTGGCATGGTGTTGAAAAATACAGCCACTAGAGGGCAGGGATCGCCCCCTTGTGGTTTGCTGCAGTATGGGTCATAAAATCCACCTCCTCCATGTTAGCAGATTGGATCAAACAAAAAAATCAGAGTAGATGTTTTAGGTTGTTCTTTTCACACTGTGTTTCTGATGAGTTTGGTTTAAATTAGTTAATTAATGATGGCTGATGGTGACGGACTCGTTCACCGTCATTTATGGAAAACGACAGAACATATATAGAGATATGAAGTGTTGTTGTTTAGTTTGGAGGATTTGTTTTCAGCTGGAGGCTGAAGCAGATCACGAAGCTCAGGAAATCATCTGTGGAAGGAAAAAACAAAACCATGTAAGGTGAAGGGAATGAGAAGGAATGAAAACAGAGCGCAGGTATAAAGAGATGAAATGATAGCAGGAAATATGTTCAGCTAATATACAGTATATCACACACACACACACACACATGAACACACAGCGCACAGGGATTCAAGGCCATAATGAAGCTGAAGTCTGGATTTAAAGACTTGTTTCAAACAGGATCACTGACTAACTGCAGCTGGAGCAAGAAAAGAGCTCGGATCTGTTCTACAGCCACTGGACCACAAACTGGATTCACTGTTTAAACAAGAGGAAAGTAGAGTATCTGAGAAGAGATGATGATATTAATAATATTCTTGTGTTTTACATCACAATATACATGAGAATATAAGAGAGATATTGTATCACTTAGAGGGAACAAATGTTGTAATTTATGTAAGAATAAGAACAGAATGGAAAAAGAGTAGAAAAACAAAGAGGAAACAATTAATTTGTTAGAAACAAATTTAAGGTATAAAAGTCAAATAAGTTGAATATTTTAAGAAGTGCAGTGAAACAAAGTCTGTATAACGAGATTCACAGAAACTTAAAGACTAACTTTTCTGATAAAGGAAAGATTTTTAAATCCAGGACTTGTTGTGTTTTCACATCGTTGTGTTGGTCCCAAGGATTTGAATAACTCTCCCACAACAGATCATTCCAACAAATCATCTGAAATAATAAATACATAAACTTTGAGATTTTAAGATGAATTTTCTTCCTCCAGTCAGACTTTCTTCATTTCTATGAAAATCCAAAGTCTCTATTTCTCTTCTTAACGTCTAGCACTGATTTGTATAAACGTCCACGCTGCTGCGTTCAAGAACACTTTGACAACCAGGAAATCTTAAGCTTCGCTGCCAGAAGTCTTCGCTGAGCTCCGTCGTCAGAAAGTCAAAGCAATAAGCAAACCCAGGCTGATGTCACGCTGATCCCGAAACATAAGCTGCTGAAGTTTCAACCAAACAGAGACACTGTCGGATGGAAGAGATAGAAATCAGATTCTAAAATCACGTTAATGCTGTTAAATGTTGAATAACACGGTGGAAAATGGCCACAGCTTTGGTTTTGTTTAGACCTGAGAGCCGCTGGTGCAGAGAGGTCGTGGGAACAAGTGGAAACCATCTTTTAAAACCCCTCTTCACGCTGGTAATCTGTAAATAATCCCCTCCGGACTCAACCTGCGTCGTTCAAACACCAAAGGATCGTGTCATTAAAATCCAGAGCAATTACGAGAAAACCCCGAACGTGTTGACTCTTCTCTGCGGAGCGGAGCGGCGGGTTCACGGGTGGGTCGGGTTCAAAAGGCCCGAACGTGAACCTGTGTTGTTGCAGGTTTTATCTCTTAAAGAACAAAAACTCTGCTGATAGTGACGATCAGGTTCATTTCTTCTTCACAGTTAAACTCGACCAGCTGTCGTGTCCAGATGTTTCCCAAGAGAAAATGAAAACTTTTCCTTATTTGTACAAAGTTTCAGTTTGAATCCCTGAGACTGAGTAAAGTTTTATTTTCAAATTAATCACGAAAGTTTATTCAAACCACATCTGAGAAAACTTTATTATTAAATTCTTAAGTCTTAATATGACTTATAGGACGTTATTAATTTGCAAATCTCTGATCAAGCTGTTAAACTGATTCATTTTGTCCTTTATGTTAATTATTTCTCTTCATGGCTTCGTACAGATTCACGTTATCTTCACATACACATATTTATTCATATGACTTTGTGCTAGATTTGAAATTATTTTCTTGTTGTAAATACACACAACACAAAACAGAAATGTTATGCAGCTAGATGTGTGTGATGTTGTGTGTATCTGCAGTGTGATGGTCTGTTTGATTGTGTTGTGATTAATCTGCAGTGTCCAGGTCTGTTTGATTTTGATGTGTGTATCTGCAGTGTGTTTGCCTGTTTGATTGCGTTCTGTGTATCTGCAGTGTCAAGGTCTGTTTGATTTTGTTGTGTGTATCTGCTGTGTGTTTTTCTGTTTGATTGCATTGTGTGTATCTTCAGCGTGATTGTCTGTTTGATTGCATCGTGTGTATCTGCAGGGTGTTTTTCTGTTTGATTGCGTTGTGTGTCTCTAGAGCATGTTTGTCTGTTTGATTGCGTCGTGTGTATCTGTTGTGTGTGTTTTTTGAAATTGCTTATGTTTTGATTCTTTGTGAATTGTTTTCTAATGTTTCAATTCATTGAGGTTTCAAGGCCACTGTAGATTGAGACACACACACACATACACAAAAACAAACACATACAAACACACAAGCAGACATACACAAAAGCATTACATAATAAAAGCAAATGATGATGGAAAGACAACAAAGGTGCCAGTGAGGTTGTTTGTTCGAGGCAACAAAGGGAACAGATGAGGAAGATGAAGTGATGAAGTGATGAACCGTATGTGTGTGTATATGTGTGTGTATGTGTGTGTGTGTCATACGTCAGATTTAAGATACTTCACTGACCAGTGGACAAACGAGGACTCGAACCTGTTGCATCTGCTTTTGGTGTGAGGGTATTGATCAGTGTGAGGAACAGAGCCTGACCTGAATCACTTCTGTAATGACTGTTGCATAAGAGAGAGACACACACACACACACACACACACACACTCACTCACAGGGTAGATGTCGATGGTTGTCATGTGATGCAGAAGTTCAGTCGGCTCTGGCGTGGGAAGGTTTCTAGGCTGACTGATGAAAGAGGACACACACACACACACACACACACACACTCACACACTCACACACACACACACACACTCCACCACCTCTCTCTGCTCAGCCACTGAATCGGATGTGAATACGTGAACACGCTCCGTCTCACTGTTAAATCCGAAGCAGCCATGTTGATGATTTTCTTCTCCTGGTCTCAGAGTCACAGCTGTAACTCGTTAAAGCTCAGTATGATCATTTAATCCAGCGAAAGACAAACTGGTTCAGTTCCAGTGAAGCAGCGTTTTCTCTGGTTTGTTAAATCAGATATTATTTTGTATTATTTTGTAGTTAGGGCGTCTTTGATTCAATTACTGGTGTCTGTAGTTTCAGTGTAATACAAGCCATAAAATAAATGACAATTAAATGACAATAAATGATTAATAACTTTTTTATTTGAAGAACAAAGTGTGAATAACATTGTTAAATATCTGATCAAGAATTAAATGTAAAGTACATAATGAAGTCTTCCATAATTCAATGTCATCTTCAGGGCGTAATTTATCATCGGAGCAGACGTGAACGCAAATACACACTTTTCTTTTTGCAGCAACAACATTTTCCCTTCACATGTAAACAGCTGTTTCATGATCTCAAATATCTTCAAATATAGTGACAGTTCTGAATTCCAAGATTTCTTTCTTTGGAGTGTTTGATTTCTGGACTTGTGTATAATGCTAAATATAATATAATCATATAATGGTTTTCTTCTGAATGAGCTCAGCGGCTAAGCTGATGTTTCTCTTCAGTGGAAATGACGAGCAGCGTTTTTAACAGTCCCTTGTCTCCTGTAGGACAGCGTTTAGTTGTTATTCACCCCATGATACGTTTTAATTTAAAATTTGAAATTAAAAACGAAATTTCCTGACTCTTGAGGTCACACACACACAGACATACTTGTCTCTCTGTAGTTGTGGGGACACTTATTGACACGATACCTTCCCCAGTCCCTTAACCATCACAACTAAAACCCTGAAACCTGATTCTAACCCTTAAAAAGCAGGTCGTGCCCTCAAACAGCTCTTTTAAAAAGTGAGGACTGACCTCACATTGATGGCATTAAACCAAAATTGGCCCTCGTAATTTTGGGTAGACATGCACACGCACTCACACACACATACACAAACACAAACACACACACACTCAGGATTTATGCCACATCAAGCCTATGATTTTAATTTTCTCCACAGATTTTCTTCACAGTTTGACGTCGTCTGATCCTCTTATAATACATTGGCTGCACCTGTGTGTGTGTGTGTGTGTGTGTGTGTAGACTGCTCCACTTTGTGTACTTGTTTATGCTTATTTGTATCAGGATCATGCAGGAGTGTAAAGGTTACGTGGATGTGTGTTGTCCATGTATGAGTGTTTCTTCCATCAACCTTGTGACAGTTTAACTACAGTAACCGAGTGTGACCGAGTTCTTCCGAAAGGAAACGTTCTGCTTTTCTACACATTCTCTCAAAATAACGAAACCTAAATGTTCTTATCGAGCACGTTTCTCTGCCATTAAAGCAGCGGGGGGGTTGACCCTCATCTCCACAGGACATGGGAGTGGTGCCAGGTCCGTTTCTGTCGATACTGCTCAATGATGCATTTGTCATTTGTTTCTGATGTTGTCTTTATTCGGAATAAGTCCCCACTGAACATGAACTACAGCCTTCAGGTCTGGCCTTAAACCTTTATATGCTACGTATGAAAGAAATCAGTTAGATCTTTCGACGATGGTGGAGGCGAGACGTCCTCCACAGCAGAGAGCAGGCCGCCATCGTGGTTTTCATGTTGAGCTGGTTACTGTCGAGTCTGCCACTAGGGGGCATCACAGACACTATCGGCTGCAGTAAACAAACAATATCTACAAAAAGGAAAGCTTCAGTTTGGGACGTAGATTAACAGACAAATGTCTCCCTGGATTTAATGCTGCTGCAACACATCATAAAGATGGAAACCAGACAGAGAAGGTCTCCGCTTAGAAGGAAGCAGATTTACAGCAGGTTTACCAAGTTCAGCTGTGGGAGTAAGGACGGAGGGAGCAGCTTAGATTTGAAGAGAGGACGTTTGTAGGATTGTCTGGCTTCAGGAGAGGAAGAAGAAGAAAGTGGTTTCTGATGAGCAGTGTGTGGCAAATGTCGTTAATTTATTAAACTGACACCAACATAAAATCAAAAACATCTCAAATTGTCTCGTCTCAGCTCAGCCTCTCTCTCTCTCTCTCTCTCTCTCTCTCTCTCTCTCCCTCTCTATCTGTGCCTCTGTCTCTTTTCTATCTCTCTCCTCTTCCATTAGTTTCTCTCCTGCTGCCTGTTGACTCAAGTGAAAGCTGATTGGCCAACTAACCCTGGTTCCCCTGGAGCTGCCCCGACGAGCTGCCTCCCCACAGTGAAACGTTCGTTGGGTATATGATCCACATTGATGAGGACAGGGCGTCAACCACAGATTGTCCCTCGGCTTCTTTCCTGAGACTAACTGCATCTCCGCTGGCTGCATCGCTAGATATACAATCACTATGGTGACCATATTTCCTTGAGTTAAAGCCTGATTCTTTACAAAAGGTTTCCTTCGTTAGAATTTATGAGCTGAACCAAAAACAAAGACCCCCCCTCGTCATCTTCTGTCCAAACCTTAGACCACGAGCCTCGAGTTGAACCCACACAGCTTCACAATGAGACGCTGATAGAGCAGAGAAGGAATTGATAATGTACAGCTGGAGAAAATCTAATTATATCCGAAGAGATTCAGACACAACTGTAATTACAGTGTGAGAGTAATGTGGGTCAGCTGCTCATCACATAGGTACACGGTGTAATCGTGTTAAATAATTTATATAATAATGGATTCCTGCCAGCTGAAAACACTGATCCACTTTATATCCAGTTCACTTTTCATCGGCTTCTGACGCCCACACAATGCAACTAATGATGCATTCACTGCATGTTGGCACGAGAGGGGAAAAAGGATTTTATACGACGTGATGAAATAAATAAAACTTTATCACTACAGTTTCACACATGTCACATATTCATGGCTGGTTGTTAACAAGCTCATCAGTTGCTTCCAGCGATGAAGCCAGGAATCAAATTTCCAGGCTCCAGAATATTCGGCCAATTGGACGATATGACAGCGGGAAAAAGTGAAGCCTTATTGCCCCCTTGATAGATAGATGGTGTCGTCAGTCATGACATAGGCTATAAACCTATATGTATATAAAGATGATCTAACATGAAAGTATCTAAAGAATTTAAGAAGCTGTCATGACCAAAGAATCTGCTTTGTTTGTCTGAATTAACCAGATAATTATCTCTAATCTTAGAAAACCCTGGTTTGTTATTCTGAGTTAATGAGATAACAAAGTCGTTAAGTAAGAAAAGCAAGGATTTTGTTTGTCTGAATTTATCAGCTTGTTATGTCTTCGTGTTACTTCTTGTTATGTCTTTACTTTTCCGGGAATTGTGTGATAATTAAGTAAAAAAAAGTGTGAGTGCAGGATTCTTTCCCTCCTGACCTGAACGTCTCTGAGAATCTGTGGGTGCATCCTCTTAACGCTGAGTGTGCACGACCCAAACATCTCTGACCCTGAAGTGATGAGCAGGAGGAGAGGAAAGAGCCTGAGCTGCAGCACAAAGTGTTTTCAAGCTGAGGGATCTGACAAAGGTGGAGGAGGGGTCACTCTGCTGCTGAAACTTTAGCACGAAACACAATTCGTTTTTTTTTTTCATGTTCACGAAATGAGAAATGAGTCGTTACCATCAGACTTTTATAGCAGTGGTACAAAACCTTTTAAACCTTACTGTGCTTTTCAGTTTCATGGTGTTGCTTTATCAAGATTAAGATTAAGATTAAGATGCATTTATTAGTCCCAAACACATGCACAGACATGCACAGGCACACTCATGCAGGTAGAGAAATTTAACCTCTGCTTTTGACCCAAAACATAGGTGAGCAGCCATGTACGGCGCCCGGGAAGCAGATGTCGGGGGAGTAAGGTGCCTTGCTCAAGGGCACTAGACAGGGTAGGGAGAATCTTTGGACAGATCAATCTAGGTTTGTCCGTGGAGTCGAACCAGAGACCTTTTCTGCCCAGAGTCCAAGTTTCTGCAACTAGTCCATCGCCTCTCAAAACACATAGTTCCCATACCGGGAGTCGAACCCGGGCCGCCTGGGTGAAAACCAGGAATCCTAACCGCTAGACCATATGGGACTACTACCTATTGTTGCCCGAAACCAAAAGACGGGACTGAGTGACTGAGAATAACAGTTTATCAACATATGTCAGTATCCAAAACTGATAAGAACCTATCCCAGAAGTCATTGGGACATTATTAGTTTGCTATGAAGAAGGCCAAACTGCATCTACTCCAAGTAGCTGACATAGAATAAACCGCTTCATTTCAGTTCAGTGTTTATTGTTCCCATGAATTGGAACACAGCTTATATTATGTTATATGTAGTTATCGCTACATATCGACCTCTTGGCATGTAAACACAGCATTTTACTGATGGTGAGCAGACATCACCAACACCTTTAAGAAACCATGTTCAGCGATAGAGAAAGATTTACGTATAGCCCCTTTAACTGAATCACGATTATGTGACTGTGTGACCATGTGTGAAAAATAGAGTTTTACACACACACACAAACACATTCATACGCTGCATCTATGTTCAGTATCTAGCCCATGGACACTTCACCATGTGGCTGGGGACTGAGATCTAATCGCCGACCTTCTGGTTAGAGAACAGCCGCTCTAGCCCCTGAGCCACAGCCGCCCTAAAGAGAATACATAACACATACACATACACAAACACAAACGCACACACTTCGCCCACAGACATGTTTGTAGCTCCTTGATTCAACGTGATAAAACGAGGGTAATGAGAAAAAACAACCTTTCAGGAAAGTCACAGACCTAATTTACATGTGAAGCTGAACATGTCTCAGTTCTCAATAGTCAGTAATTAGCTTGTGTTCAGAGACGCAGGCGATTACATCCAAACAAGGAATTCACACATGGGCCTCGAGAGCATCAGTGCAGAAATGGCAGGTTTGGAGCAAGACGTATTAAACCTCCTCCTTCCTGTCATCTGGGTGTTTGACAGTCTGGAGAGATCCGTGTGAGTGAAGAGAATATTTTGATTTGTCCTCAGGAGGAAACTATTCCTCCTGCAAAGATATATCATCGGCCTCATCAGACTTCTGTCACTCTGAGGTCACAGGGTCATCAGCACATCACATGGTCCTTAAGGACTCAGCTGAGGCATCAGGCAGCAGTGACAGCCGACATGCATCCGTCAGCATCATCCCGTCCTCAGAGCCGAAAGCTCCTTGAATGTGACAGTAGCCGCGTCATCGTCTCTCTGAGTCCACTTCACCTGTCTCACAACTTGTCAGTCCTCAGCTTTCTACAAGACATCGTCTCTTTCTGATGTTTCCGGAGCACCTATCGCAATTCCAACAAATTTTACGCAAATTCACAACAATCATCAGATGGGACTTTTGTGACCTGAAAAATCCCAGCGCAGACACCAATTTGATAAATTGTCCAAAACACTTGTTTTATGTCTGTGATACCCAGAAGAAAAGAGGCAAGAGGAGAAACGAGGTGAAAAGCCGTTGACTGGATCCGTCAGGGATGTGAGCGGAGGAGACAGACTGCTCCTAATGATCAGACAGATCCTCTCCGAGTCAAACGCAGCAGTGGTGGTTGCAGCTGAAACGCTGAATCCTTTGTGACAGGCCGCGCTGCCCGAGTTAATGTCCTGAGAGATGTGTGACCTCGCGGCCAAAAGAAAATACACAAAAACAGTCACGGCTAACGTGTTGGAAAATATTCGGATAATGATTTTTTTCTCACTGAAACACAAAAAGGCTTTATGACCTACTTTTGATACTGGATTTAATCATTAATAACTAGTATGAAGTCCAACCAGTTAATCAATTGGTGGATAAGATTCTATCGATATGAGCCTCTCGCAGCCATTTTAAGTATCTACATGTATGTTTGCCGATATGAAAACTATTTTCAGTTTCATGGAATAAACACTGAAGATGTATGCATAAAATGAAATAACATGTTTTAGTTTAGTCAATGTCCCATCTGCTAACATATCATACAGACTCTTGGCTTCTACAGGAAAATATAACATAATTTTAGAGTCTCATAGCTTGTGCTGAGTCTACCGTGGATGGTTAAAATATTAAGGGTGAAAATCTAAATCTCTATCCTGAAAATGAAAAGGATTCTTACTTGTTTCACACTGTTGAGCTCTATACTGCAGCCAGTCACCAGGGTGCCGTTAGTTTATTCTGTTTTTATCATTGATACCATAACAATAAATGTTCCAAATCAAATGTTTCTGCCTGAAACAGAGGTCCAGTAGACAGATGAATGGAACTGGTCCCAAACTGGTATTTAACTGTAAGACAAATCGTCATGAACAGGATTCGAACCTGTGTGGGGAAACCCCATTGGATTTCGAGTCCAACGCCTTAACCTCTCGGCCACCATGACACTTATAGGTCTGTAACTGCTGTCATGATCATGAAGGTCCACTGCTCTAGTCTATTGATTGTTTATTGATGAACCGACTCTCACACCAAACCACAGTGATGTGTGAGTTTTGTGCTTGTGAAGGCTGCGTCCAGGTGAACGTGTCCTTGAACGTATTCGTCGCCTGCTTCCTCAGCGTCACTGTCAGCTGTCACAACATGCCCGACTCCATCACTGTCAACACGTCCTTCACTCGTCTCTCTCTTCTTTTTTCTTCCTCTCAGCGCTGACTGTCGAGATCTGAGCACAAGACTCTCAAACACACATTTAAACCAAATCACTCTGGATGTGACTCGTGTGTTCAACATTTGATCTTGTTTCACGGGTCGGCGCAGGAGACGCGAAGCATTAACATCACAGGAGCGCTCGCATCCATCCGGATCCACGGGACGCTGCGCTCTGATTGGCTGGATGGGGCGCGTTAAGTTGTTTGTCTTGATTTAAATCACGGCTGTCATGAACATTCATTGTGCCATTTACAGTAACCAAACTGTGGAACCATGGCAGCAAGCAGAGAAACATTTATACGACTTGAGCTTGAGTTCTCATTCCTGATGTACAGCCCCCCCCCCCGCAGAGTGATGTTCATGGTTAACCTGCAGGGGTGAGATAGAATCATTCAATTAAAACTCCCCAAGGAATAAATTACAATCTAATAATATAACAGATAAGACGTTTTGGAAATAACAGAACGTGCTGATAGAGAAACTGATTTGAGTCGTGTTCCTGATTCTGCAGCTTCAGAGTTTGAAGTGTTTTAAAGGAACTGACTCAGACGTTTGTTCTCACATAGAGCTTCAGTGTGGGTGGAGAGCTCATGCAGGTGTGAAACCAGGGTGCGTTCGTTATTTAAGCAATTCTTATGAAAACTCCAGTCATATTAAAGCGGCTGATCCTCTGAGTGACCCCCGGTCTCTGATTAAATGTGCCTGATGTTTTTCAGAGGGCGATGGAGGAATTAATGCTGTTAACATGGCAACGGGGAGACGGGGTGAAGAGATGTGAGACGTGAGGAGAGGAGGCTCATTAGAGACATTAGACTTAAAAAGGAATTAAAGCTGGTGGTTGGTGATTAGTGAAATGAATGTGAGTTTATTCAGTGTGGAACAATAATGTTGTTGATAGAAAGTTTCAGCAAATTCCTAAAACAGCGATCAGTCTTCCATGGCAGCAGGTTCAAGCTTTAAACCCAAACGTTGTCTTCCTCTGAATAATTAAACCTCAATGCTATGTTTGATATATATATACTTTATAATTTATCTTTAATTTGAATCCGGGAACCAACATGATATCCACAGTTGTATTTAACATTTCCAAAGTAGCTAAACCAATCATAGCTGGACCCCAACTGCAAGACAAATCGTCATGAACAGGATTCGAACCTGTGCGGGGAAACCCCATTGGATTTCGAGTCCAACGCCTTAACCTCTCGGCCACCATGACACATGCCTTACTATTATTGATGTCATTGTAATTAAGGTGCACTGGTTTTAATATAAATGTTGCTAAGTCTGAGTTCAGTCTGAGAAAATGTTTGTTTAACTGAAGGTTCGTTATTCGAGCAGGAAACACAACTCACAGAATCGTCAATTCTCCGTTTTGTCTCCCAGGTGGCAATGGTGCCCAAGCACTCGTACCCCTATCCCACCGTGGACGTTCCTGACCACGCCCACTACACCATTGGCTCTGTCATCCTCGCCATTGGCATCACAGGCATGGTGGGAAACTTCCTGGTCATTTACGCCTTCAGCAGGTAGGACGGCCTCCTCAAAATGGATCAGTTTAAATTCAAGGCCGATTTTGGATCTTTCCTATATTGTTCAATATTGAGAAGAGTATGAAAAACAGTTAAGTATTTGTTCTTTGGTACCAGATTAATAAAAAAATTACAAAAACACTTGGATTCTCAATCGCTAGCTTACTTAAGGTCATGATGAAAGTGAGCGCCCTCTGCTGGATCATGTAAACAAGTAATGACAAAAGTAATTTACATTCTGTATGCACTTACGATATTTTGCAGATGCGTTCAACTCATCTATTGAGTAAGAGATGAAACAAAGGTCGTAATTATCAGAAAACAGCTCAGTTTTGTTTAAAAAAAGTTTTGCTCTTTGAAAGGTCTGCACATGATGACACTTGTCAGTTCAGTTGATTTGCTGGAGCTGAAATAAAAGGAGCGTGGCTGACAGGAGAATCTTTGTCTCAGCCCGATGTTTGAAGTTGAAATAATTGACCGGCGCTGCAGTTTCTCCACCTGGAGACTCAGAGGAAGGTCTGGTGGGATGTGATGGACTGTCACGTTTCTCGTTAAGAAGCAGACGGAGCATTAATCAGAGTCGAGGGTGACGAGTCTCCTCCTGCTGTGATAAGCAGAGGATCAGGAACCCGTGACGATTCATCGACCACACAGTCTGACTTTTATCTTTCATCACAGCACAGACAAACGTCTTTATCTGAAACACAGAGTGGCCACTTCTCCCGACTCTTTTGAAGAAGCTTCAGCACTTAAAGACGAGAGCGATCCACTTATCGATCAGAGCCTTTGTGGGGCAGGTATTGATCCTTCGTTAGAATCAGACCATGATGGATGTTCCATCGATCATGGGAGTAATTGTAGGACTGAAGTGATTTTTCCATGGAGGCTCTTTGCCTCTAAAACAGACGTCATGTCTCAGTTGTCAGGTCGGTTCCATGGTGCTGTCAAAAACCATATGTCACTTCAACCTGAGGTTAATGTGGCAGTTTTTGGGGTTTAATTTAGTCTAAATGAGCCAAGAAGAAGAAAAATACGACTTTTGATGTGATTTCAAAGACGTATGTGTAGCTGAAGTTAACATGCTCACCAGCCAACTGCAGCTTGGCCTGATTCCTAATGCTACTTTGAACCCCAGGAGGTGACAGCTCATCACTGTAGCGTCCAGTTTGTGCTCAGTCCAACATGAGTGTAGTTTCCCAATGTTTACAACAGGAGCGAGTTCTACAAAATAAGAATTCAACAGTTGGACAATTTGTACACGATGTCCCTTTAAAGAAAAACATCTTCAGATAGATGCCTTATTGATCACAAGATAAATTTAGAAAACATTCAAAGATCAACAATGCAAGTGAAGAGAGTTTTCTTGGCTCATGTAACATCCTTCCACCGATGGAAGGATTTACTGAGGCACTGCTGGGATTTGAACCCAGGATCTCCTGTTTACAAGACCGGTGCTTTGACCAGCTAAGCCACAGCGCTTTTGCCTATATGTATGTTTTGTAAGAAATTCACTTGGACCAAGATATTCTGACAATTTACATACTTGCTTTCTACTGCAACAGAACTCAGACCTTTTCAAACATCTGGATTTGTATAAAAACCCAGCATCAGTTGTGTTAATGTGTTTCTGTGTGTGTGTGTGTGCTGCAGGAGTCGCAGTCTGAGGACACCGGCCAATATGTTCATCATTAACCTGGCGATCACAGACCTGCTGATGTGCATCACTCAGACGCCCACCTTCTTCACCACCAGCATGCACAAGAGGTGGATCTTCGGAGAGAAAGGTACCTGACTGCACTCACTCTCAGGACATCACAGAAAAAACGTTTAGTTTGCTCCGTGACCCATAGGCTATAATGGAGGAGACAGGGTTTAGATGTTCATGCATCCTCTACTTAAAAGAGATTTGAGGCTGATTCATCGTCCAGATGAAATGTTCCACCTGTAGATTACACAGCGAATTTGAACCAGAGGCCAGGCTCCACTTTCAAAACCAGAAGTAATACATTTAAGTGTATTTTACAGGAGCTGGAGTTTAGGGAACTGCAGCGATTTAAAAGAAATATAAGATTTATTATGTGGCTTAAATATCTGTCTCTCCTCTGCTTTTCAAAACATGTCTTAACTGAGTACAGTATAAATCCACCATGATCCTCACCTTCCTCTTCTCTCACTGCTTTGACTCTTTCAGATCAGTTTTTCATTTCTAGGCCTTAGAGTGAGAATTTATTGAATTTCAGCTCAGACAGAAGAAGCGAGGTGTTTGCATTGGAGTGAATCCTCTTCGCTCCGAGGTCATTTTAATATGACGGCTCGCCAGGTTTTTAATTCCCCAAAGTGGAAAGAGAAGTAAGAGCAGGACGAGCAGAGCTGGAGCAGGAGAACGTTTTTTATCAGATGAATTTAAAGTGAGACACTGATGTGAAAAAATCACACGATGAAGAGTCCAACCGATTTATCAACTGATATCAGAATTAAACATATATTACATATCTGCGCTTATGTTGAGAGATAAGAAAACTTTGATTTTACAGAACAAACTGTGCAGAAAATATTATAATGTTTGTTTTCTTTGTTCATGTTCTATATATATTTCTTTGTATTTGTGTTTTATTTTTAGTTATTTATTGTCATCATGACATCAAGATGCCCCACATTTGCAAAACACACATGTAGTAGCTTCTCTGACCGACATTTCTTACACGCGCTAGCAGTTGTTGACCAATCAGCGCAAAGATGGTCAGCTGGCCAATCAGAGCACACTGGGCTATGAGGAGGTGGGGTCCTAAAGAAACATGAGCCAAAACCAAGTGTTTTTGACAGAGTCTGAAAAGAGGAGCTGCAGCGAAGGACAGTCTGAGGACACTGATGTGTTTTCTGAACATTAGAGCACATAAACATTGTACAGTCATAACACTAATTGAAATTATCAACCTGGGTATGAGCAGAATATGTCTCCTTTAAATTTTTTACTTCCTATTACCGGTATAAGCCCCAAAAGCCACATCTGTCTGTCTCTCGTCTCCTCTCTTCTCCCTCGTTTAATCCTTCCTGGCAGGTTTAATTCTCTCAGAAGTGTTTCATTGAGTGAACGTCAGCCTTTCAGACCTCAATTAACTGTGCAAGTCTCTAACAAAGCCCTTTAAAGTGCAGAGTATTGATCTGGTCATTAATCCACAGTTTGAGTGCTGGGACCTCGTTCTATCTTTTCAACTGGTAGTGATTAACGTTTCTTCAAGGATTGGAGTCTAAATGCTCCACAGAAGCTCAGATTGAGTTTTGTAAAACGTGATGTCTTCATCTTCGTCTGCAGGCTGCGAGCTGTACGCCTTTTGTGGCGCCCTCTTTGGAATCTGCTCCATGATCACGCTGACGGTGATCGCCATCGACCGCTACTTCGTCATCACGAGGCCTCTGACCTCCATTGGCGTATTGTCACGGAAGCGGGCCCTAATCGTACTTGGGGCAGCATGGCTCTATTCTTTGGGCTGGAGCCTGCCGCCATTCTTTGGCTGGAGTGAGGACACCCACACACACACACACACACACATATACACACACACACACACACACACACACACACACACACACACACACATGTTCTGTTATTCAGTTACAGTTACTAGTTACTTCTGTCTCTGTCTCGTCTGTAAGGCGCTTATGTCCCGGAGGGTCTGCTGACTTCCTGTTCCTGGGACTACATGACCTTTACGCCGTCGGTGCGAGCGTACACCATGCTGCTTTTCATCTTCGTCTTCTTCCTGCCGCTCTTCATCATCATCTACTGCTACTTCTTCATCTTCCGTGCCATACGCAACACAAACCAGTCAGTGTTTGTGTGTTATTTCTGCCCTGTGTTCTAATTTAAAAAATGTAGGTTATGGTGGTCCTAAATGTAAATGTTACTGTGTGTGTGTGTGTGTGTGTGTGTGTGTGTGTGTCTACGTGTGCAGGGCCGTGGGGAAGTTTCACGGCAGCACTCACAGTCACAGCAGCGGACGTGACTCTGTGAAGAGTTTCCATCGGTTGCAGAACGAGTGGAAGATGGCGAAGATCGCCCTGATCGTCATCCTGCTCTACGTCATCTCATGGTCGCCGTACTCCGCCGCTGCCCTCACCGCTTTCTTCGGGTAAAACACGACCCACAGGCTGATGCAAGAAAAATCAGATAAAATCCCTCTTACATTTTAAAACAGTTATCCGATTTGTTGCCAATGAGTTTCGGAACTTGGTGAAAAAAGCCTCAGAGAGAAGCCTAGGAGGACGGGAATAAGATGCTGAAGCTCAGAGGCACATTTTCAACCATCAAAAGCACATCTTGCTGAGTTTGTTCTGTTTCCTGCTGCAGATACGCCGACATGTTGACTCCCTACATGCACTCTGTGCCCGCCGTCATCGCCAAGGCCTCCGCCATCCACAACCCCATCATCTACGCCATTACACACCCCAAGTACAGGTAACACACTGTGTAAAGGTTACATCTCACTGTGTGAGTTGTGATTGGCAGCTTCGAATGGCAACAAATAATCGAACGAGCCAATTTCCAAGTGTATTTATACAAGAAAAATAATTAGTTAAGAGAAAAAATCTATTTAATGGGCCTGTACATTTTAATTTATTTCTAAACTATCTAATGTTTATGTCTAATAATCTAAAAATTATAGAAATGTAAAACGCTTATAACCATTTTCCTGAGTGGACCCTCCTCACTATTTACAAAAAATGTCGATACTCTACTTATTTCTCTTTTTTTCTCTAAATACCAACACGTCACTACCTTTAAGAAGCCTGAATGTTAAAGCATCAGTTTGACTCTCTGCATATTTGACTGGTGCCTTAAACCTGACTGCAGCCCAGTGAGCCGCCGCCGCCGCTCATCCAGGATCGATCCAATCAGAGAGAGCCCCACTGCTTTAAGTGCTCTACAACGTCCGGCTCCAACTAATCGCTGCTCAGTTAACCTGAATGTTAACTGGGCTGCAAAGCAGACACCCCCCCCACACACACACAGGAGATTTAAACGGTTTAATGCAGGACACCTGACCTTGATTGTTAAGAGATTTGAAAGCTGCAGGATCAAAAGAAGACAGCTTATATAACTGTTTTATACAACGACAATGTGCTTTTAGTCGCTGGAGACGACTCGACAAGTAGAGGAATGACGTTTGATGATGAGCTCGTTATTGATTAATAAGTAAACAGCATTTCATACACAATGGCTACTTAGCAACATACACATAGCTCGTTTAAAGGAAGAATTTATGCGTCTGTGAAGATCAACACAAATGCATCTGAACAATACTTAAAGTTATAAAAGAGACATAGATAAAATAGTTCACATGTCAGAGTAAGTGTGTGTTCCACGCTCCAGGCTCTAGATGGATAGAACTGTCCTGTAATGCCTTGTTCACCAGGCGGAAGGTGCTCTCTGCCGATGTGGTTGAGCACCTGGTGTATTGGGGGGTGAATACATCATTGTGATTGACAGCTGGTGCCCATGTCAAACAGGGGCTTCCGAACAGTAGCTCACAAACCAACAGGTGACGTTGCATCTCTCTCTCTCTCTCTCTCTTTCTCTTTCTCTCTCTCTCTCTCTCTCTCTCTATCCCTCTCTCTCTCTCTCTCCAGGGTTGCGCTGGCTAAGTACATCCCGTTCCTCGGTGTCTTGCTCTGTGTTCATCCTCGTGACATCCGCTCGTCCAGCAGCAGCTTTGTGTCGACGCGTCGCTCCACTGTGACCAGCCAGTCCTCCGACATCAGCAGTCACTTCAGACAGCACAGCATCGGCAAGGTCCGCCTCTCCTCTGTGTCCGACAGCGAATCGGTAAGCTCCTACCTGTTACAGGCTGTGAAAGCATGTTCAGTGATGTGCAACAGAGAGAGAGGAGATACTATACGGTGTGTGTGTACGTCAAAGTGTGTTTTTCCATGCAGGGTATGACAGACACAGAGGCTGATCTGTCCAGTATGGGCTCCAGACCAGCCAGCCGCCAGGTCTCCTGTGAAATCAGCAGAGACACCACCGAACTGCCCGACTTCACACCCTCGTCCAGCTTCAAGTCCAAGTTGAAGAGCAACGACTCGGGCATCTTCGAGAAGGTAAACCCCTCCTACCTGTCAATCAATTCACTCAATTTAATTGTTGATCTCTCGTCTCAAGAATGGTACAAACATAGACTGTAAATAATGATGGGCGACATGACAACTCCCAAAAGTGAAGCCAAACCATCTTAGTTAGGGCCATAAACCTCACCTCCTCCATGTAAGCAGATTGGACGTGGATCAAACTAAATAAATCAACGTAGGGGCTGAGACGTCATGATTGACAGCTCATCCCGTATCCAGGATAATTTAGCCTCACAGATGCAGGAAACTTTAACGGGAACTAAGAGACGTGTCGTTCGTCTTTACAGTGAATGTTACAAATGCTAATCAGAGAGACAGTTTGTCAAGAGGATTGACTGGTGCTGGGTTTACTGGGAGCTGGACGGGGAAGTGTGTAACAACTTATATTGAAAAGTTTAAATCTTGTATCCGACTTTTTGCTGAGTTTGTCCTGGTCGACCTTCAGACAGTGTGAAAACAGAAGGAGAAGGATTAGACAGCAGATCTCCACAGCGGGACCCTCACAGACTGTGTCAGGAGGCCTTTTACCCGTCATGCAGATTATTAACGTAACACTCAGTCAGGGATGAGGATGTGAGGGGTCACCTGAGGAGGATTCTGGGTCATTTTGTGGGTTAGTTGAGGCAGTGAAAGCGTATCTTTTAATCTGCTGCTCTTTTTTTTTTAACTCTTTAATCTGCTCAATGCAATTTTTTGCTCGGACCAGAAAATCCTCTTTTAGATCTTAATCATTGACTGAATTCTGACATTTCATTTTAAAAGGCATAAAATATGATTTAGTAATACTGCACTTTCTCTGTGTGATGGTAGGTGTTCTTGAGGAGGACGTTTATCATTGTGAGCTTATATATTTTTATTTTTTTATTGTCTAGTCCTACGACACAGATTTCTCAAAGACAGGAGTCGGTGAACGCAGCAGCGTCCCAAATGTGAGTATTAGACAGCAGCCTGAATCATTAGACACATTATCAAATTAAGACACAGATTTTGACATGACAGCTTCTAGAACTGAAGCCAAAACATCTGGATTGCCCCCTGGTGGCTGGCTGCATTAAAATCCAATCCATCTAATCGTTGGTGCTATAACAATCAATTTTCCTGTGTCACAGAGCGGAGATTACGCAGACGGACACGTCACAAGAGGCACGCTCAGTCGAATCCCGAGCATCGTCGTCACCTCAGAGACCAGCCCCTTCCTTCCCATTGGACGGAATGGTTCACGCAACGCACGCACCAAAACAAACAACTACAACAACAACAGCAACAGGGGGGCAGGGCACGGGTAGACTGACTCCAGCAGCCAATCAGCTGCAGCCACCACATCAGCTCACGTCCAGTCACATATCTGGAAACGTAGAGTTCAAACACATCTGAAACTAAGACGCACACAAAACCATAATTTATTTTTTGATTTATGTTTCAACCACAACTTATACTGAGGCTGAGAAATCTGAATAACAATTCATGCATTATAGAGCAACATAACACCTTAAGCTGGAACACACTTCCTTCCTTTACAAGTGCCCCATATTGGTGAATTTAGAACAAATATGAAAAAGGTAAAAGGCGCGATAGACGTGAAATTAGCTTCTTTCACTTGCTCGCTTGCTTGATGGAAATTGTTGAACCAGACCCAGAAAGTTACATAATGCAATGCCGCAAAAGCCAGAATCGATATTAGGTTTACCTAAATTGTAATTTTGTGTGCATCTAAGTCACTGAAATATGAACTGTATCTACTAAAGCTTTTATGAGCTACTTTGATACAAGTATCTAAAGTATAACATACACAGAAGGACGCGGCCCCTGAAGTGAGACACAGTTTATTTAATTTGAAACTGCTTATTATACAACTGAAGACAAATTTATATCTGATAGTGTTTCTTTTATTTCTTAAACGTAATCTTTAACCGAAAGAAAATAGTTTTCCTGCTCCTCATTTCTTGTCCCTGATTCGTAATGTTTAAATAACGACTCGTCATGTTTCATGTTTTGTTCTATTTAGACGAGTTCCTCGTTTCCCTCCAGCGAGAGTGTTCTCAAGTTTTAAGAAAAAGAAAAGTGTTAATATGAATTAATGTGTGTTGAGATTTTTAAGCAGCACATTTTTGCGATTTTTCTGTTTGTATTTGTATTGTCTGTTGCTTTGGATTGAAATCTTCTGTTGTGTTTTTTCCAACTCAGTTATCTGCAGAGTGATGTGACAGGGGTTCGCTGTTAGTTAAACATAAATGTGAGTTAAAGAAAAACACTGTGTCTTTAAAGAGTGTGGATGGTAGTTTCTTTCTTTGACTCTCTCTGAAACTACAGACACAAGAGCACAGATAAATTGGGAATTTATTCTACCAGGACATTAGTTTTGTCCTGAAGAGCAGGAGGTCTGAGCCGCTTCTTAAATTGTTTTTATAGTTTATATTTCGTAGTTGCGATAAACACTTCAGTTAGGGCTCATCATCAGTATTTATCAGTATTTAGGCAGTTCGTGGAAAGCACAGAATGGAGTTTACAGACAAATGTACCAAACTATACACGAACATTCTCAAACCAAAGCGTGACCAAAAACGATAAGGATAAACATCTTGTTTTGAGCCTTCTTCCTGCCGATAAATGATCCTGGTAAAAGGGAAGTATTCAATTACAGCTAGTTTTTAAGGATCATTGCTGCCAGAGTCAAGTACTGAGATACACTTTTTGAGGGGAAACCTTATATTTTTTGGAATCCTTCTGCCATTATTTGGGTGTTTTTCCACTTTATGGAGCTAAGCTAAATTCTTGCCTCCGGTCTTTGTGCTGATCCAGGCTGAAAATGTCCTAGACCCATGAAAGTGTTTCCATCTGATATCAGATTTGGATAATATTTAGGTACAGGGACAATCAGTAGGATTTTCCAAAATGGCAGTTATCTTTCTTACTCAAATCCCCTCATGCTGGAAGCCCTGAGGCCTGCAAATGCACTTTTGTTAAGAAACAAGTTATTTTTAATGGTTTTCAAAAAGTCCCCGTGTTCTGGTGTTGTTCAGCTCGTTTTTATCTCCCTTTTCTTTATTTCATTTTCCTATTTGCATCTTTGAATTGTATATTTTGCTGAATGTTGATTTAGTGGAATGTGATTGTGATGTTGTTGGTATTCGTACCGGCGGTTAAAGGGGATATTGGTGTTGATTGTAAAGTGGCTCTTGAAAAGCAAATCTTACCTGTTGGTCTGTGTGGAGTTCACGAACATTCCCTAACAATCTAATTGAATGTTTTCACAAAACACATACAGATTTCCTCTCATGACAGATTGCCATCAATGCAACGAGTCAACAAAGCCTCAACAAAACTAAAACTAAAGATTGTAGTAGTCTTAACCGATAAAAAGCTGCAACGTCAGACTGTTCACCATCTGAGCCATGCTAGTGTGCCTAGTGGCTAAGCTAGTATTTAGCTAACATTACTAATATGTTGTAGATGCTAACTGGGCTGTTAAAGTGTTGTAATATTAGCTATAGATAATCCAAATTAAGGCTTCACAAAACCATCTGTGGGGCCCAAGACTAAACTAAAGACTAAATTATCAATTATTAATCTGAGGCAACGTTACTCAAAATGTCTTAAACTGGTCTATTCCATTAACTAGTTTGCCTTTAGCTTAAAACCTCTTTACGTTAAATCTAAACTACAACAAACTTTAATTAGCTAAACTATAACATGTAATCGAGATTAGCTGCTTTAGCTTAAATACAGGCTAAAACCATATATTTCAGCGGATAAACTGTTGGCTACGCTTTGTGGGTAAAGACTAAACTGGTGAACGTAGAACTAAAATAATCTGTGAGGCAACGTTAGTCAAAATGTCTTAAACTGGTCAGTTAGTTTAGCTTTAGCCTACCTTAAGCTAAAAGCTTTTTACATTATAGCCACACTACAACACATTGTTAGCTAACCTATTACATTGATTAAGATTAGCTGCTTTAGCTCGAATACAAGCTAAAACCAAATATATTAGCAGCTTAACTGTTAGCTACACCAACTCAGCAATTTTTTGCCAAACCAAACAAGCTTTGTTGGTAAAGACTAAACTGGCTAATATAGAACTAACCTACACTGAAAGGCAACATTACCCAAATGTCTTCAACTGGCCTGTGAGTTAACCTTTAGTTTACATACAGCTCAAATGTTTTCACTTTAGCTAAACTACAATAAACTGTTCAATTAGCTGAATTATACCACCAGCTAACCTTATCAAGAATAGCTGCTTTAGCGTAAATACATTGTTGTAGTTTAAAGCCTGAGGGATAGAGAATCAGATTACATATTCTGCGCTGATGGCTTTGATTTATAAATGTATATTCACTTCCATCCTGTTAGCAACACAAACCTCAACCTCTGCATATTTTCCTAATATTTTCTGCTAGAGTGTGATGGCAGAAAGTGCAGTATATGGTAAATCAGCAGTATAATGCAGTAAATCTCCACACCGCACAACAGTGTAGTAATAATACTGAATATATATGCAGGTGTTTGATATAGTAGTTCTTGTGTATTGAAATTTCCGTTCCAGAAGGGTTGACGTTTGAGAATGGAAAGAGGATTTATGGATGATTTGTCACTCCTGTTGGTCTTATTTATTTTTCTAAATAAATATCTATTATTCAGTGTGTACCTCTTCATTTGTGTCAAAGAATTTTTGCGGGTGGTCCAAACATTTGTTCAGTTTAAACTATTTATATGAAATATCTTTTTCAGTTGAAAAACTCAATATCACGTTGAAATCATAGGTTGAAATAGGTCACAGATGTATCAGTGAGAGTTTTTCTAGACTCTGAGTTATTTCCCCAGACAAAAAATTATATTACTGATTTATAATTATCTCACTATATTTAAAATTGTTTGCCTTTATTCTCAACTTTTCACATTTTTTTCGACATTTTAACTGTTTTTTAAAAGAAATTCTCAGATAAAATCAAACTATGATATATTTGAACTTTGTTCTCGTCATTTCAACTTGTTTGACGTTCTCTCACTCACCG
The DNA here is from genome assembly GCF_949316205.1 of Platichthys flesus. Classification (NCBI taxonomy): domain Eukaryota; kingdom Metazoa; phylum Chordata; class Actinopteri; order Pleuronectiformes; family Pleuronectidae; genus Platichthys; species Platichthys flesus. The sequence continues at coordinate 3,939,092 of NC_084956.1, forward strand.
TACATATCAGTACAAAAAAATAAATAAAACAACTAAGTGACATTTTGACATTTTTCTCAACATTTCTATTTAATTTCTACTTTCTATACATTCATGATATGAACCTGGTTTTATCTTCATATACATTCTATGGTATGAACCTGGTTATATTTGTGTACACAGTATATGGTATGAACCTGGTATTATCTTTCTTCACATTCATGGTATGAACCTGGTTTTATCTTTATATACAGTCTATGATATGAACCTGGTTTTATCTTCATATACAGTCAATGGTATGAACCTGGTTATATCTTTATATACATTCTATGGTATCAACCTGGTTATATCTTTATATACAATCTATGGTATGAACCTGGTTGTATCTTTATATACATTCTATGGTTTTATCTTTATATACCTTCTATGGTATGAACCTGGTTATATTTGTGTATATATGTTATGGTATGAACGTGGTTTTATCTTTATATACAGTCTATGATATGAACCTGGTTTTAACTTTATATACATTCTATGGTATGAACCTGGTTATATTTGTGTATAGAGTCTATGGTATGAACCTGGTTTTATCTTTCTACACATTCCTGGTATGAACCTGGTTTTATCTTTATATACAGTCTATGGTATGAACCTGGTTTTATCTTTATATACAGTCTATGATATGAACCTGGTTTTAACTTTATATACATTCTATGATATGAACCTGGTTATATTTGTGTATACAGTCGTTGGTATGAACCTGGTTTTATCATTATATACTGTCTATGGTATGAACCTGGTTTTATCTTCATATACATTATATGGTATGAACCTGGTTTTATCTTTATACACATCTATAATTTTATCCTCCAGTCTCTGACTGGCTCCTGCCTCTTTAAATATAAACCCAGCTCTATTAAATCCACCGGCCTCCCGCTCCTCCTCCCCCCGGCCTCCCTCCTCCTCCTCCCGGCCGCCCTGCTGCTCTGCCCGGCCCGGGCACCGGAGCAGGATCCCGGACTACGGGCCGTAGAAAGTCCCCTCGGTGTGAGACTGTTCACGGAGTTTCAGTGAGAGACTCAGCGGCAGGTTTGCACTTCTCTGCCCGTTTCCACACCGTCTCGGTCGGCGTCTGTCCCGCTGCTCTGTCCGGGTCTAATCCCTCCACCCGCCCCGCCATCATCCCCACCAGCCGGCAACAAGTGGCACCGCTCGCCCGGCTCCCAACGCCGGAGGCCGGGTCACACCGGGAGCTGTCCTCCGCTGAATCTGCTGCTGGTCAGTTAGACTCCAGGCCTGGAAATCAAGTGTACCTGTTTCCATAACTTTAACTTATTCGGTTAATTTTATTTGCAGGGTGTTCGCTGGGTTCTGTGCACGGTGCGGCCCTGCTGCTCGGCGGAGTGCGGGAGGCAGCAGGAGCAGGCGGGCGGTGACACACCTGAGAGCAGGTGAACAGTAGAGTCAGTTCGTTCAGCTTCAACAACAGCAACTACAAACACTGGCATTCAACCTAAACTACCAGTAACATTAGGGTTTATAAATTTATCTTTATGTTTATTAATCTAAAAGGAACAATGATCATGTGTCCAACATGTGAACATGTCAGATTCAGTCATACAGGACAGTTTTCATCAGCAGGTCGATGGAACAAACATATTAACACACCAAAACACAGACGCACAAACGGAGCATAAATAATAATCAATGAAATGACTAAAACAGGAAGGACAGCGGCAGTAAAGAGGTCAACAGATGAGAAAACAACTTCAAGCACATAAACATTAATACAAAACATAAACACATATAATTAACACTGTGATCTTACACTTTTAGATTTATCATTTTAAAACGTAATTGTTTTTTCTTTACATTTACTTCCTGCTCACTGCAGCGTTCAAAGACTATTTCCTTTTGAACATATTATAGTTATTATGGGATCAACATGTTAAACAGCTCTCAGGCAAAATCATTAAAGTGTGGAAAAGGAAAATGTGTGTGTGTTTGTGTGTGATTGTGTGATCCTTTAGCATTATTAAACCTGCTCTGACCTCAGAGCTCTTGTGAGTAGTTTGTCTTTTTAAACAGCTTCTTAATTGAGCTGCTTGTGACAAAGGTCAGATCAGTAAATAAAACGACGAGGAGGGAGGAAGGTTACAGACCGAAGACATGATGCCTCCTAAAAGTGAAGCTAAAATATCTAGATCGCCCCCCGGTGGCTGGTTGCAGTCATAAATCCGCCTCCTCATTATTAGCAGATGGGACATGGACCATCTCCAGGTTGTCTCTGTCAGATTCCTCTGTGACAAAGGTGTCTAAACTTAGCCGGTGATTTAAGAGGCTCAGCAGCTTGGGCTGTCCCTCTGTTACTTAAATACATTTAAAATGTCTGTTTATTTCCACACAGTGGCAGTGTCTGTCCTGACTTCAACCCACAGGATACATAAAGATGGACGACATGACCGTTCCCAAAAGTGAAGCCAAAACATCTGGATCGCCCCCTGGTGGCTGTACTATGGGTCATAAACCTAGTGCTGGAGGGAGTACAAATAAATAGCTACAGTTTTTTTAAGTAAAAGTAACTCATCAACTCTTCTGCTTGTGTAAAATCAAGTAATTTTTTGCTTTTGAACATACTTTTAAGTATCAAAAATATAAGTACTTGCTCAGTGTCTGTATGGGGGCCTCTTCCTAATTAATTTTATGTGTACTTGGAAAAATAAATCTACTTTAAAGTACAGATACGTAACAGATTTATCTTTATACAGTAAAAAAACATATGTACTTTGTTACATACTATCAGTGCTTACATCCTGCCCTCTCCATGTTAACAGGTGGGACTTGGACATAATTTAATGTTCAAAGTATATTCATCAATAATCAAATTAAGGTGGCGAGTATAAAAAATAAAATTGAGAAATATATTTCTGTCGCCATCACTTGAAACCTCATACATACTGACCACTCAGCAGTGTGTGTTTGTTTGTTTGTCTTTGTCTGTGTGTGTGTCGGGAAATCCTCACCTGTTGTTATCACCTGCCAAAATAAAAGCCCAACGTGCATCTGTTACCGTGCCTCAGATCTGACTGTTCTCACTCGTTCACATTATAAAACTAGACTCATCCTCAGAAGGTTTTCACAACTACTAGTGATGCTGTGATTTAACAGGATTTATAGTTTAAAACACTTCAGACTCGTTCCCTCATTCGTTTGTTTTGATTCCGTCCTGCTGCCCAGATTCTTAGTACAGGACCAGATCTGAACACTTCCTGCTGTTCACAAGATTAAGATTGATCACTTGAGACATGCAACACTACGTCTGTGTATAGTGTGTGTTAAATCGTTCAATCAGATATCTCACAGGGGGAATTGCTGAAGAAACATAAATACCAAGCTTTGGATTGTTGAATAGGGGACAACAAACCATTTGAATCTGTCATCTGGGCAACTGATCATGAATTTACATAAATTATGTTTTGATTATTCAGGAAAATATAGATGATGAATGAAAAAGTAAAAGGAAATAAACCTGAAACAAAAGAATCTGGTTGGTCTCAGATCTGGTTTGGTTGAAGGCAACTCCGGTAGTGATATGTGGTGGCAGGATTTGAACCTGCGACCTTGCCGTAATAACCATCTGCCATTGACCTTTCAGGAATCGAACACAGTTAAATCGTGCCCTTTCTGTTTCAGCTTTATCGCAACAAAGGTAATGAGACGTTTCCTGGCGTCGCCCCTGATTGGATCCGAGGGAGACCCTTGGCGTTAGAGGGGTGAGGGTGGGTGAGGGCGGGGGTGTCTAGAATAATCTGCTAGGTCTATATTGGCCCCGGTGAATCACGGCGAGCCGGACATACCAGGGTTCCCCTTTCACGCCATATAAGTCCAACCCCCCCTCCTTTCCCCTCGGACCCCCCACGCCATACCTCACCCTGCCTCACCCTTCCCCCCCCACACAATGCCACACAGTGCTATCTCTGGCTATTCTTAGGCTGTCACTTCAGCTCGTCTGAGCAGGCAGGTCCTCTTCTTCCTCCTCTCTCTGCTTCTTCCTCTTCCCTGACTCGTTCTCTCTGAGTTTTTGGGCTTGTGTGTTGGTCACAGTTTTTTAGTGTCACGTCAGTTCTTGTGTCTCACACCTCTCACCTGTCTCCTTTCAGAGGCTACTCGGCGCCGGCCCTTCGCTCCCGTCCCTCCAGCTGCTGTGGTTTAACAAAAAACAAAAAGTTTGGTTCAATTTGTCGTCGTCCGCTTCAGAGGATCTTTAAAGTTTCACCTGGAAGAATGAGCTCCTACAATGTGACGCTGCCCGGCCCCGGCCCCTGGGGCTTCAGGCTGCAGGGAGGGAAGGACTTCAACATGCCGCTGACCATCTCCAGGGTAAGAACCAGCTGACAAACTGACACTAAACAATGTATTTGCTGAAGAAACAAGTGATGGAATCTGTTGGTGCAGTAAGAAAATCAGAAATAGAGATTCAGCTCATATCGAGGTGTCTCTGGATCTTGAAAGAAGACAGAACGAGGTGGGTCGTCTGGGGGAACAAACCAGGATTTCAAACTCTCTGAATGGAACTTTTTCTGCATGTTCTGCTCCTCATTTCCTGTCGTCTCTTCCAGCTGATGCAAAAATAATGTAACTTCTTGTATACATGGTTATATTTGTTCACATGTTTTTAGAAAATAAGATTTTACAGACTTGTAGGACCTCGATGATTTATTAAGGAGATGTCTGCGGTTGTTTTTCATTCATTCTGATTCATCTGAAACTGGAAATCAGACTCAAAGACCTCTGTCTGTTCATTGAAATGATTGGAAACCAGTTTAAGATCTCTGTTGTCCTTTAAATCTGACCCTGCTGTGTTTTTGATTCATTTTGATAATAAGCTGTGATTTGTGGTGGATTTTAAACCCTGTGGCCCCTTGTCGGCCCCCGTCAGCCCCAGAGGGCGTGGCGGCTGCCAGGATTTGTCAGGGAGGCCGAAAGCAGAGCCGGGGCCTAAAACTGGAGCTGGTGTTGGTTTCACAGCTTCGTCTCTGAATAGACGGAGCAGGAATAAAAAGAGAGGAAACACTTCTCTTCCCTCTGCTTCACCGTGCACTTCTTCAGTCACAGATAATTCCCTGCAACTGTTGTCTGGATGCTGGGATCCTTGACCTTTGACCTTCTCTCTGTCGGCTGCTTGTTGGGTTTGAGGTTCATTCTGCTCCAGCTAAATGACTGAATGTTGCCAGGGAATTAATTTACCAGAACCCAAGCCCTCTATGTCTATTTGTATTTGGTATTTAGCAGGATGACGGAAAAGTGTAATGTTCTTTGATTGAAAAATGAACAAAATAGTATATTCGTCTAAAGGGACGTTTCAAGGGACTTTGAGGGCCCTAGGCAAAAAGGACCTTGGGGGCCCTACACAAGTCATTATCATTTCTGTTAAGTAACGTGATCAGTTGTGTGTCCCCTCTCAGCTCGGGGCCCCAGTCAGTTGCCTGCTCTGCCTACGCTGTGGTTGACCATGCATAGCAAGTGGAGAAAGACAAATATGAGCAGCCTAATGTGGCTTTGACCCCCCGCGATGTCATCAGGGTTCATCGGGGATGAGCATGTGCGTAGTTTAGGAAACACGGGAGGACCTTGGAGGCGGATGATGTGAATGAGATGCTGAGTGGACTGGATGGATGGTGTTTTAAGCGTCTTCTCTTCACTGTGACCTCGGATCCCTTGTGGGCTGCATGTTCGTCCAGCCGAAACAACATGGAGACTGTTTAAAAGCCTCCACTTCCCCTCCACTCAGGGGAGGAGCAGGATGATGGAAACATGTTTCTGGGATTGAGGAGCGAGGAGCCTAAAAACTGACATTGATTTTTGGAAGAGCTTTGATTCTGTGAAAAAGACAATCCTCAGAGAAGAGGGTGTGAAGTCGTCTGAGTGTGTCTGAGAGGCTCACCTAATGATTCACATCTCAGACATTTTCAAACACCAAGGAAATATATAATATACTCTCTACATGAATTCTCAGCTGTGGAGTGAGCTGTTCAGGCTGGAAAAGTGTCTAAATTAACACGTTTTTCCTCAAAGCGGACATATTCATAAAGAAAATGCTTGATATCTGAGTTATAACCGACATCATCGCTGTAAACAAAGAAAATGATTAATGGTGGTGAGACCTTGTTCAAAAGATGTGAGCTTAATATCAAATAACAGTTTATTTCAAAACAACAGACAATCAGTGCTGTTAGATTGGCTCACAGACACATACACAGACACACATACAGCGGTTGATTGCTGCAATTTGCATCACACATCTCGCCCTTCAAACCCTCAGACACGAAACATATTTTCTTAGATTCTGTGAGACTTTCCTCTTATCTCTGATTTGAAGTGCAGTTTATAAATCATATATGTAGCTGCTGAACTTCCCTGATAATTATAAAAACAGTTCAAGACTTCCCTGGGAAATTTAGTTGATGAAAAGATAACTCACTGAGCCTGAACTTACAGCAGGTTTAGGTCTAAGGATCTTCCAGATGTGGCTGTTCAGGTTAAACAACCATAGTATTGATAAGTAATCAATCAATGATGTAATCAATGCAATCAACGAATAAGAAATTGTTGTCTGTTCCTCCTCAGTGACACAATGATGTCCAACAGCTGTTCACACACACACCCACACACACACACACACACACACACACACACACACAAACACACACTGTCAGCAGGTTCAGTCATTCAGGAACAGCTGACGAGCAGCTTCCCTCTGTTCGTTCCTGTCTCTGTTCCTGTTTCATCACCATGCAGCCATCTCGGAAGCTGTTTAACAGTGAGAATGTTTTTACTGGTCATGAAACATCACATGTTGATTCCAAACAATCCGAGGAGATCATTGGCACGATGGAAATTCCTTGACTATGAAGAATTCTTGATATTTTAAAAGATTCCCGTTGAACATTGGAGATAAACTCTGGTTTTGAATAACGTCTGAGTCTCAAAAACTGATCTACAGTTCAGCTTCACCCTTCAACTTGCTGGACCTGATTCAAACAGTTGAGGCTGTGACTCTGTCAGTTTCTCACAGGAGATCGAACCCACTCACCAAAAAAGTTACATAGAACAGACGTTCAGGGAATGAAGGTGGAAACATTCTCCATATTCACACTCACTGAACCATAAAACCAAACTTTAATCAAGATATTACATTTAGATTCTAAAGTTGTGGACGTCAGTGTGAATTCATCCACGTCTCCTAATGGATGGAGGTTATAGGGTCTGCCTTACAGACTCTACTCAGACTTCAACACACCATATTTTCCATATATTCCATCACCACATATTTATGCTCTCACCCTGCACAAAGTCGGTACTGTAAATCTTTGTGTGTGTGTGTGTGTTTGTGTGTATAGACAAGCCTGTTAGACACACATTCAAACACACAAATCTGCAGCTGTTCACTGCAAATATGTTACTATCCAACGACGGAAATAAACACTCACACACACACACTTTGTTTGAAGGATATCTGCGTCCCTGTGTTCGGGGCCATGTGGTGATAATCTGCCGTCGTTATGACAGCCGTGGATTTACGCTGCGTTTCCTGCAGCACCGTCAGTGAGCGTCTGGATAAGCGAGGGACGGCTGACACTTCCCATCATCCCTCAGGGTTTGGTTGGTTGTTTCCACCGGTTCAGAGCAGAAGGTCCAGGGAGCAGAGAGGAGAAGGTGGGATTAACGGACAGATGAGGAATCAGAGTCGATCTGCTGCTCTTTACCCGGCGGCGGGGGGGGGGGGTATAACAGTATGTGGTGAACATGTGAATGTTCCCACATTTTATAAACATGTTCCACATTTTGATTCCTGTCTAATGCAGAGAGTCACCAACTCCGAGGGCCTTATTATATTTAACACATCTTTTAGGATGTCCTCAGATCTCTCGGCAGGTTTCCTCTCAGCTCGCCTGCACTGATCTGCTGCACTGGTCTGCTGCAGGTTAAGAAAACTCTGCTCTTTTCTTTGCCGTATCGCTCGACTGTGAAATAAAGCAGAATGACATTTCCCCTGTGGAGCAGTGTGAACCTTCGGCCCCACTGAAATGTCACAGACGCTTTGAGTCTGTGGTGATGAGAGAATACGACGCTCGGAGGAGAGAGGGGAGAAAACTGCATCTGTTCCACAATGATGAGCACAAGTAATTCTTGTATTTTTTTCATTGAAACAATGTTTGAACTTCAACAAAGATGGCTGAAGAGAGAGAAATTGAAAAGACAAGTCTGGGTATCACCTACTAAATGCATTTTCTATATTCTAAGATCAAATAGAAAAGAGATTGTTTCAGGAAAGAAAAATGTCCAGATAAACAGAGAACAATAAGATTCAAATAAGGAAATCAAATCGTTTTCTTTCTTGCAGAAACTCACTTGTCCCAGTCTTTCATTATTTAAGTTCATAAATATATTTAGAGATACCTTTTGTAAGAGGTGCTGTGGCTTAGTTGGTTAAAGTGCCTGTCTAGTAAACAGGAGATCCTGGGTTCAAATCCCAGCAGCGCCTTCAAACTATTACATATATCTATGAGGATGGTCTGTATTTAACATGTTCCAGTCGCTGTACTTTAACATGTTCCAGTCACTGTACTTTACTGAAGGACCGACCAGGATTTCTGTCCGTGTCGCTGCAGTTCATGTCGTCATGTTACAGAGAGGAAGATTATTGGAGGCTGCAGGACCAGAAACTTAAAGTCAATCAAGAGTAGGTTGCACAAATTAAACAGAAGGCCAAACTTTGTTGTCTGATTAAAACACTACTTTCATATCAGCATTTGACACTCTGTGGACTTTAGTCTCAAAACAGACACAGAATATTAAAGCTATTATTGCTTGATGAAAGTTGCTGACTCAGTCACACAGCAAACATGAACAGCATCAGTTAAAATGTTCTGCATGACGGCCTCAGGCAGTCCACACTGCTTCTTCACAGCCGACGTTCTCTGAGCTGCTCTAATAAAGTTTCACAGTCTGTGTGAAAGCTGAGCTCCGGCTGTCACACATGGACCTGACTCAGCTCTCATCGCTGCGTCCTGTTACAGGATGCTTCCCTGAGCGACCTGAAAAGGATCCATGTTCTAGTCACTGTACTTTACTGAAGGACCGACCAGGATTTCTGTCCGTGTCGCTGCAGTTCATGTCGTCATGTAACAGAGAGGAAGATTATTGGAGGCTGCAGGACCAGAAACTTAAAGTTGTTTGTGGGAAAGTCAATCAAATGATTACAAAGACATGCAAAGAGACAATAAATGGCTACAAAGATGAAAACAGATGCAACCAAACATTTTTTACAAAGCAACAAAACAAATACACATAGATACAATGTGATAGCAAATACACACAAAACCAACAAACAGAGTTAGAAAGTGACTACAAAGTCATGCATTTTGACATCCGAGGTGCAAAAAGACATTATAAACAAACTAAAACATAAATAGATAAAAAGCAACTACAAAGATACAATAAATTACTACAGAGACACAAAGAGTCACTGAATGACATCAGAGAAACAAAAGAAACAAAACCAACCAGAAGTTAAAGTGCGAGTTACTCTAACATTGTGTTACTGTAAACTAACATCAGTATCTTGTGTGTTTTGGAGCAGCAGCCTCCTCGGCTCACTCAGACCTGCAGTGTATCAGCGAGCAGCTCGAGCTGCTGACAGCAAGGAGGCTGTTTTTAGCTTCTGAAGGTCACTAAGACACACACACACACACACACACACACACACACACAGGTCCTATCAGTTACCTGACTGTTGCCTCTCACATCTACTGTTACAGTATGTTACACAGTCGCTGCTGTCGAGCTTTTGTGTGCGTAACAAATTCCAGATTCAAATTTTTATCTCCGTTGGACCCTTATAGAGCGACGCAGACCTCATGACATCACTTCCTGTGGAGCTGCAATTCAACTGAAACAGTTGCCCTATCTCTTAATATAAGTGAGTTTAGTATCTATTGTTTATTTTTAACATAACATATCTACGGTAATTGATTTGTAAGCATTGATATTCGTGCCTGGGCTTAAATATATTAAATGTCTATATATTTAATTAACGCTCTTATACTCTTCGTTTTACCGCAGCCGGGTGCTAGGCTGCAACATTTCACTGCGTATCTATAAATACAGCGTGTTAATGTGAAAAATCACTTTGTCTCTGAGTTGCAACGTCCAGGTTGAAGAGATTCTTTAAGTATCAATGCAAACAAATGTCGTCTTTCTCGAGAACAACACCTTCAGGTTGCAGCTTCTCGTGTGCTGACGAGAGGTCGTTTCAGCTGCCATGAAATGAAACTTTGCCTTTTGTCTCTTTGTGTGTCTGTATACAACCACAGGTTATTTTCTCTTTTTCTTTTCTTTCTTCCTGCTTCCAGTTTGCCGTCCTTTCATTCTCTGTCAAAAACCTTAAACATATTGGATTTCACAGGTGCTATGGCTTAGTTCTTTCAAGCGTCAGTCTAGTAAACAGGAGATCCTTGGTTCTAAACCCAGCAGCGCCTTATACACATAGCTTCTAACCCCACGCACATGTTTTCACTCTGTGTTTCACTGACATGTTTACAGATACATTCATAATATTGCCTTGTTCTAGAATGAATGAGATAAGAGATAAATGAAAGTTTAGTATGAGACTTATTAAAGCATTTCAAGGTGCTGTGGCTTAGTTGGTTAAAGTGCCTGTCTAGTAAACAGGAGATCCTGGGTTCAAATCCCAGCAGTGCCAGAATTACTTATCTTCACATCCTACCCTTTTCTTTTAGGGAGATTCTCTTTTAGTTTTTCATTGTCAAGGTCTGAGCTTCACTGAGTCACATTCTAGTTTGAAATATGTTGTTCCAATTTCCCTAGTTAACCCAAATCAAACATTTGATTAACACTGGAAGAAACCTCTTGGTTTATTAAAGACACTTTTCACAAAGTAATGAGAGTTATATTCGAGAGAAGAAGAAGAAGCAGTGAAGAAAGGCGCTGAAGGGAAGCGACCCAGAGAACACAACAGCACTGTGTGGATTTTCAAAACTTTCATTGAAACTGCTCAAAGCTATGAGGTATTCTCTTTTTCACAGAGTGTAACAGTGGACACTTCATACCTTTTTTTTAAAACAAGCATTTAAGGCACTGCTGGGATTTGAACCAAGGATCTCCTGTTTACTAGACAGGTGCTTTGACCAACTAAGCCACAGCGCCTCTCCTCTTCTACTCGGTCTAACTCATATCTGAGCTGATGTAGATTAGATTTGATATACATAGGATTCAAGTTTTAATAAGAGATGGTGATGACCACTTAGAACAAGGTATGAAAATGACCTTTAACCATCCATCGTGAGTTTTGACATCTTTTCAAGACACAGATGAACACAAACAGTCAGTAACTGAACCAGAATCATGATGGTGGACGAGGTCCAGACTCAGTGAAACCAACCACAGACAGAAACTGGTTCCTCACAAATCAGATCTGCCTCTGTCAGCAGGAAACTAACCATGGCTGCTGCTCAGGGACCAACTTCAACTAAATATCTTTTATCATATCTGTGTTGATGGAAACTGAAGCGTCCTCTGGATCATACAGATATTTTCTGCTGAAATGTTTTGATGGCTTCACACGTGAGATTTTCCTCTTTTCTCTTCTCGGTGGTTCAAAGTGGACGAGTCATGTTTCTGAATTTAGAAATATCTGATGACGGTGGTAGATGTTTATGTCTCCAAGTCACTGTCAGTTAAATCTGATGAAACCCGAAGCACAAACACGATGGAGAATTTCAGAGGGAAAAATGCTTATTTGTATAATAGCACTGTCTGAAATTACAGTGTTAAAGCTGTGGTGGTGATGAATCTACAGAGAGCTATCAGCTCAATCTGCAGCTTCCCTCAACTTTTTTAAAGTTCTACTAACTTCAAAGTGAAGTCATGCTGGTTTTACTGGTGATAAGGCACTGCTGGGATTTGAACCCAGGATCTCCTGTTTACGAAACAGGCACTTTCACCAGCTAAGCCACAGCGCCTGAGAGTCACACTTCATATCTCATACAAAAACTAAATATAAATCCTGTTGATAACATTGTGATCTAAAAGGTGCACAGTTATTCCCCCACAGCAGGATATGGGGCTTTAGAAAGATTTCACAACAAGGCACTGGTGGGATTTGAACCCAGGATCTCCTGTTTACAAGACAGGCTCTTTCACCAGCTAAGCCACAGCGCCCCTCTTCCCCTAATGTCATATTTGTGCTTGATTCAGATCCGAGCTGACAGATTAATCACAAAACCAGAAAAAGACAATTGAACTGTTTGATTTAATTTGACGAGGAAGAATGATTATCTTTATTAGAAAACGTTGTCCTCTGAACTTGGTGTGACGTTAAAAATAAACATTTCTGAGCTCCAAACCAATTTCAGCTTATCAACTTTCTGCTGGAAACAAAAGGACAAATCAATGTAGTTGTTGCAGTTTGCTCTTACACGTGAATTTTGGTTGTTGCTCACAAATATTTGATGAAAGACTTTAGATTCCAGTTTATATTCCTAACATTTTTTAAGAATGAGAGCTGTGACTGGACTCGGGTGCTGAGCCCCTCTTGTACATCACTTTCACGCCTGAACCCCCCCGGCTGCTCGTCTGCAGCTGATTCCAGGGTCACTCCGCTTCCAGATTATTTCACCTCAGCCGGTTGGATTAAAATAAACCGTGCTGAAAAAAAGGTTTTTCTTTCCGGAAGCTGCTCAATGGGCTCGAACAATGTGAGGCCTGTGCGGGCTGCGGAGTGGCCTACTTCCACTCACACTGACCCACATACACTTCACACTGTCCAGCTGAAGAGCAGGTCGGGAGGCTTTGATGAGGTTCGACACAGACAGCTCAGGATCAGTGTTTGTGGACATTCACAACTTTCACACAAGAGATCAAAGTTGCCGATGTACTTTAAGAGTTTAACTCAAAAGTGGAGATCAAAACCAGCTGTTCTACATGTTGTTACTGATGTTGAGGCACTGCTGGGATTTGAACCCAGGATCTCCTGTTTACGAAACAGGCGCTTTCACCAGCTAAGCCACAGCGCCTCTGTTAAATACTTTTTATTTCATATTAAGACTACAATCCAGCAATTGACATTAGGGACTTCATGGACGATGCAGCTCTGATTGGATCTTGTGCCGTCACAGTGACACTTCAGTCCTGTCAATGACATCTGTGAACTAAAATGAGCAGAGGTGTGTTCTCATAGATTCGTCATAAAACAAAAAAGTCTATTAAATTGTTGGATTTGTGTCAACGTCCAAGAAGAAAGTGTGGCTTTATGTTGTGTAAAGTTTTATTAAGGAGAAGATTGGATTTCTCAATTATCTTCTTCTTCTCTCATATATCCGGCTTGATTCATATTTGACACAGTAAACATAAAGTGGTATTTGAGACACTGCTGGGACCAAGGATCCCCTGTTTCCTAGAAAGGTGCTTTGACCAACTGAGCCACAGCACCTCTGTACAGCAGTATTTTACATGTCATATTACAGCTTCACAACAGGTACAATCAGGTTAAAGTTAGCTAAGTAAGATTTCTATAACTGTGTGAGAGGTTCAATCACAGTCATGACATGCAACTGTTCACAATAAGGCACTGCTGGGATTTGAACCCAGGATCTCCTGTTTACAAGACAGGTGCTTTGACCAGCTAAGCCACAGTGCCACTCTGCTCGTACTTCCTCAATTGAATTGATTTCGAAGCTGACATCGATTTGTCATCAAATTCAGAAAAAGGTTTATTGAATTGTGTTGACTTCGAATAGGAAAGTGTTGAATTATTTTCTTTTGTTTGAAGTTGTTATTTAGGCAAATTTAAACAAAGACAGCTCAGCGTTGTCCACTGTATTCTTATTATATTTAAGTCTGAGTCATATTGAAAAACCAATATTTATAGATGTATTTGAGGCACTGCTGGGATTTGAACCCAGGATCCCCTGTTTACTAGACAGGTGCTTTGACCATCTAAGCCACAGCGCCTCTGTAAAGGAGATTTTTACTTGTCATATTACAGCCTCCCAGTAAGAACAATAAGGTTAAAGTTAAATCTGTCACAATGTGAGAGGTGTCTTTGTCTTGCCCCACAACTATTCATAATGAGGCACTGCTGGGATTTGAACCCAGGATCTCCTGTTTACTAGACAGGCGCTTTGACCAACTAAGCCACAGCGCCTCCTTGTATTGCTATATTACGGCTCCTGAATAATTTGTGTTGACTGCGGATATGAAAGTGTTGCTTTAAGTTGTGTAGTTTCAAGTTGTTGTTACAGCAATGCTTGGACTTGAACCCAGAGACTTCAGCTTTGGCCACGGTTTTCTTACTCATCCTTTTATAACTATATGCATTGGTGGTGTGGAGACCATGTGATTGACAGCTCGTAGAGTCCAAAGGGTGCAGGCTCTACCTTCCTGCTCCCTTAAAATATGGTTACCTCTGGTTCGAAAAGACCGAGATGGCGCTCACAAATCAATGGTTGACATCACGGAGTGTTTTCGTTTTAGCTGCAGCTCTGAGCTCCGTTGATTTTTATACAGTAATCAGTCCCTCGGTGCAGTTGGTTCTGCTCCAGTAATCTGAGCCTGGAGTCTGGACTGGAACAGTACCTGAACCTACTCTCTTTATTTAGGAGAAATATCCACAAGGCATTCACACCTGCTCCTCCATATATCTACAAATACAACATCTGAATCCTTTTTTCATTGTTCTACGTCTGCACAAACTCCTCCTCTCCACCCAGCTCCATTTTTAGTTACATCTGCACCTATATCTTCTAGTTAACCTCCTTTTCAAACCACCCCATCTCCACCATGGTCCTACATCACCTTTCCCCTCCTGCTCCAGGTGGAGAGGGCAGAGGTCATAGCATTCAGCCCAGAGCTAAAATAAGTCCCGTGGATGTAAATAGAGCGGTTGTGGGTGAGTGGCGAGAAAGACAGATCATAGAGGGTCAGGGGGGATTTCAGGGGGTAAACAGAGCGGGTGGATGGGACTCAGCAGGGGTTAGTGCTGTATGGACAGCTGTCAGGCTTTTAACTCTCAGACATGAACACTTGTGTGCTGTCATTGTGTTTGAGGCGCCACAGAGGCCTCTGGGCTACAGACGAGCGGCATGAGTGAAAGGTCACAAGGTCAAATCTTTAAAAAACTAAGTAATGTTTCCATCACAGGCCGTTTGTCGTGCTCTGGTAAAATCTGACTTCTCTGCAAGAAAATCCTGCAGAGGATCTAATGTTGGAGTGGATGAAAACTATGTCTAAGGAGTTTTCGTGTTCGGATGTTTGTTAACGTAGATGTTAATTTTTAATTAGATTTCTAATTTTATGCTGATTCATTACAGACACAAAAAGAGCGGCTGGAGCAGGTTTATCCCAAAGAAAAAGTAGATTAATTCTGTGAAGAAGGCACTGCTGGGATTTGAACCCAGGATCTCCTGTTTACAAGACAGGTGCTTTGACCAGCTAAGCTACAGCGCCTCTTCTTTGATGTGTACTGTATATTTCATTTTAAAACGACAAGATCAAAAGAAGGTATTACAATGTCACTTAAATCTGGAAAACAGAACTATCACTTTGTTTCTAGCGAGAAACACTGAACAACTGTGTTTATTAATGAGAGAAATCCGAAAGACACCACAGGGATCCAGAGAGGAGATGCTTAAATAAATTTAGAGATGCTCTAAATAAATGGCAGGCACCGCTGGGAGTTGAACCCAGGATCTCCTGTTTACAAGACAGGTGCTTTGACCAGCTAAGCCACAGCGCCTCTGTTTCCTGTCTTACATAAAAATTACAATCATGTAAGGCTCTTGATAAGTGTGGGATACTGGGTGGCTCCTGTATGTTTAGTTTATTGAACTGAAACAGGAATGCAGGGCTTCAACTAAGCTGTATGGATTTTAATTTGGTTATGAAAATGACCTTTCTGGGGGTTTAACATGTCTGTCGCTCTGTGTAAAAGGCACTGCTGGGATTTGAACCCAGGATCTCCTGTTTACAAGACAGGTGCTTTGACCAGCTAAGCCACAGCGCCTCATACTCATGGTCTACAATTCTGCCAAAGACAGTGAACAAAAACCAAGCAGTTGTGAAAGACTTATTTCATTCTGGACACCCGACCAATCAGGGAAGTTATATTGATTTGTTTTATTTTTTATAATGTCAAAGATACATGTAGTGTCTTTCTGGCATCAACCACAAAATTAAAAGACAAATTCAGAGAGTATCTATAAGAAGCTGGAAGGAGAAGAGATAGATAAAGAAACTGCATGTTTAATTGAGTGGAAGGCACTGCTGGGATTTGAACCCAGGATCTCCTGTTTACAAGACAGGTGCTTTGACCAGCTAAGCTACAGCGCCTCTTTGTGAGTGTTTCCTGATTATGTATTTTCTCATCTGGCTGTAAAACAAGTTCACAATGACCCTCTTGTTTAAAACATAGCTTCTGGAGATGTACGTGTCCTAATAACTTCTGATTAGAGTTTAGTTTTAACGTTTAATGTGAGCGTAGATCAGTGGGAGAGCGAGGAGGGAAGAGATACGTCAGGATGATATGGCACAGAACCCAGGGGAAATTCGTCAGTTCTTGAATGCAGACATTGGGGAAAGTATTTACCAGATTAACGGACATGAGCAAAAATGCTAAGGGGTTTCCTCAGTAAGATGAAGGCACTGCTGGGATTTGAACCCAGGATCTCCTGTTTAGACAGGCGCTTTGACCAGCTAAGCCACAGCACCTGCACATATTGCCTGTCTAGTTAATTCTGAATATAGTGTCTGATGAAAAGACATCTGGTGGCTGTCCATGAAATGTGTCTGTGGCATGAACCTGCTCCAGCTTCTCTTTTAGTGCTGTGGGTCGTGTCCTCGCTGTTCTCTCTCAGGTAAATGTCAAAAACGAAACTCTTCACCTGCGATGGATTTTCATATTAAAGTACATTCATATTAATGAGGAACTTATGGAATAATGCTTTCCCATTTGATGAATTGGTTTCTGGATTACGTGCCTGAAGGATTTAGGTTGACGTGTGCACTGACCTGTGCTGAGTGTCATTGGACGTGTTAATCACTCACAAACCTACTTCTAGGATATTGATTAAAGAAGCATGAATCAAAAGTCACAGTTGTGACTCTGTGCAGCATCGAGTTACATCACCTGTGCGGTTATTGGTTCCTCGGGAACAAACGCACAATCTGAACGTCTTTGTGTTTGTGTTGCACAGATCACTCCTGGCAGCAAGGCGGCGCAGGGAAACCTTATCCAGGGTGATGTTATTGTCGCCATTGATGGCGTTGGCACTGACGGGATGACTCACCTGGAGGCCCAGAACAAGATCAAGATGGCCAACTACAACCTGGCACTCACCATGTCCAAGTAAGAACCAGTGGTGGAAAGTAACTGCACATTTTTCTACACTGTGATTCTCAACAAAGATAAAACACAGTAAATACACATTTCCACAAAACTGGGTTATGACCTAGATTTAATTTTCATGCCTCCACACAACAGTCTTGGTGGTTTTCAGTTTGTACGTTCGTTCTCTTCTTGTGAACACAATATAGGAAGAGGTCAAAGGTCACGATGACCTCCTGTGTTGGACCTAGTGAGCTCCTCAAACGCCTCGAGGGGGAAAAGTATGTTGTATTAGAAACGAGCTTTCAGATCCAATAACACCAACATTTTTAGAAATTGAACTAACAGAAATGTTACACTAACATAAGAACCAGTTTTTCTAATATTATATTTAAAATGAGAAGTTGGACTCAAATCTTGCTCATTTTATCCTGAAGGTTTCTGACTGAGGAGATCTGATAAATTCAGTGAGGAAATGAATGTTGGTCCACACAGAGCCGAGAGCAGAGGCTCATAACCACGAACCCTCTGGGTGATGAAGATAAGACGTCCGGCCGAGGATGAGGGGCTTCTGTCCTGTTTCTTTTCATCATGTCTTCATGTCATTTAAGTTGTTTCATTAGTGTAAAGTGGACATTGAGGCCTGTGGTGGACTGCAGGAGACACGGGTCAGGAAATAGACGTAAAGCTCGGACACACAGCAGCACATAATAGAGGCTGTTTGACCTCTGCTTACCCTTTGCGCTGATGTAATCAGCGACACAGATAACACACACACACACACACACAAAGCTGAGGGAGCAGTAATTTCTTCATTTTTCTTTAGGGTAATATAGGGTTGTTTTCTTCCTCGCAGCATAAAATGACAAATAATAATTTCCAGAATATGTTTTGGCTTATTCTTGTGTTTGAAATGAAAGATAGAAATGTGGTTAATTGTATATTTGGTTAAATTGTAAGCAAGCCTCATTTTAAGCAAGGTATCGCAGATTTTAAGGTGGATCTGCTTTATTCTTTGTTTGTTTTACTTTATTTATTTAGCTCACAGTAGAAAACCAGAAACAAGAAACAAGTCTGACAAATCTCGTTGCCTGGATTCAGAGACCTGGTCGAACAGCGGCCGACCAGCGGCAGAGTGATAACCGTTGACATGCCTGAAGTAATCAAAGCCACTAACTGGAAAAAATTAAGAAGCAAAGATGAAGTTTAAGTTTGGATTTAAAGGCCTCTACAGAGTCAGACAGTCTGAAGTGAGCAGGGAGGTTGTTCCAGTGGACGGGGGACCGATAAGAAAAAGGCCCAGACTACTTTTTAACTCTGGCGACAGACAGGAGCCCGGCCCTCTGAGACCGAACAGCAGTGGATGGAGTGTAAGGTTTAAAGAGATCAGACAGGTATGAAGGGGCCTGTGGGTCATCAAAAGCACCTTAAAGTCTGATCTGACATGAGGACGGAGCCAGTGGAGAGAATATAACATTTGTGTAACATGGGGACTTTTTGTGGATTGAGTTCAAATTCAAGCTGCTGTGTGTGGAACTGTCTGATGAGTCTGAAGGACGATTATCGTGGACGGTCTGAAAACATCATGTCACGATAATCCAGTGGATTCAAGGCACGTCACAGCATCAGCCAGGCAGAAAAGACAGGATTTTAACTGATGATAAAAGGCTGATTAATTTATTAAAGTGTGTGTGAAGGTTTGTGCATAACTTTCTGACCCTTTGCTCCAGTTGCTGGGGTTTGATTGATTATTGCTCGTTTTTTTTCAACAGGCTCAGAGACATTTTCTGTCGTCTGTGACCTATGACATTTAATTTCGTCCTTTCTTTCTTATTTGTAGCTGAGGAATAGAAGCTTTTTTTCCTATGTTTAAAGGTGGAGCTTGTGAAATGAGCGTTGACACCAATTCAGAGTTGTTCTCGCTCTGTGTCCCTCTGTTGATCAGTGAACAGAGTTTTTCCATCACAGTGACCCACATACTGAAGGATTTCATTGATAAAAAACATTTGACATTTACACAACAAATTCCTTGAGTTTCAAACAATATAAGGCTTTTATTAAAGAGAAGGTTTGGATTATTAAGCAGCTGGGACAGAATTATCAAACGTGACAGTTCTGTTTTATTTTCCTTCCTGCAGGTCTAAACGTCCCATTATGATGCCGCCACCGAGGATGGACGGTGTGATTCCCATGATCCCTCACCAACAGGTAACTCTACCCAGAATGCATTCGCTTCTGCCTGTAAACTGCAGCAGAGGCTCCAGTGTTTTCAGGTCCGCCTCCAGATGTGATGTGGAAATCAGCACAGCTTGATTTTCAAACTGAAGAAGGATATTAATTAACGTTAACTGAAAAGTTTAAGGATTTAAACATGGATTTGTTTCTATTGTTTAAATTTTTTAATGGATTTTCTCATTGTCTTGTTTTTCACAGATTGTTTTAAGGTAAATTTGTATTTATTGTTTTTGGATAATGTCATCTTTTGTTTTTTGGTTCTCATTTGGACTTTATGATTATTACAGTACGCTGTCACTCACACACAAACACACACACACACACACACACACACACACACACAGACACACATACTCTGTGGAAGAATCTCTCTCTAGTCCGATGAGCTGCCGCCACCTGGTGGCCACAGGAATTCATGAATACTTTCACACGCCCCCAAAAAAATATGTATTGTCGCGTCCGTCGAGTGAATAATTGCAAAGGATCAATAACCTCAATCCCTAATTTAATTAATTGGACCAATCTTTTTAGCCCTAAGAGATACTGATAAGCAACAATAATTGAAAATAATAATTTAATTTTACTTCATAAGACCTCAACTAATTGAATTTGTGTTATTCTAAAAGCATTCATGAGAAATTAATGATCAAAATTAAAAAAACGATTTCGACACATTTATTAATTAACCTTTAGGGGTTTTTTTTGATAGGATTTTTTAGTGTTAAAGAAAAATCCATAGCAACTAACATGACCTTGCATATAAAACACATTGATCAGGTATTGATAGTTGTCTCCTCCTCCCGTCTCCTCCCCCCTGACTCCCCTTCCTCCTCCTTACCTGAAGCCTCAGTCAGTTCACGTCAACGGCCGCCTGTCGGCCTGCAGTCCCTCCTCCGGGCCTGCAGAGGCAGACTCCCCTGGGAGGAGAGCGGGCAGCCCCGCTCAGAGGAAGGTGTATAACTCCCCCATCGGCCTGTACTCAGAGGAGACTCTGAGGGAGATGGCAGCGATTCAGGAGGGTCGGCCCGCGGGGTAGGTAAAGAAGACAGTCAGGTTAACGAACGGGGGAGGAGGTGGAGCCGCCCTGCTGGCAACGAGTGGAACTAACTTAGATTAATGTCGAGACCATGTCAGCTGGCTAGCTAGCATACCAGAATCAAACAAATAGTTTTCTCACTTCAAAGCTTATTTTTTAAAGAAGTAAACCACAGATGGTAAATAAAGATGTACGACATGACAGAATCCCCAAACATGTTCATAGCCCCCTGGTGGCTGGCTGCAGTACAGGTCAAAAGTCCTGCTTCCTACATGTCAGCAGATGGGACATGGACCAAACAGAAAAATCTAAGTAGACATATATATATATATATAAAATGAGACAATGTGATTGACAGCTGAGACTGACTCAGGATTGGTCGAATCAATATTTGGGCGGAGCCTCGTAACAATGGCTCCACTGCTGTTTAAACTCTGGCGGAGGAAGAACAACGATTGCTGCCCCCTTATCTGAGATGTTTTTAGAAAGAGATGTTGTCCATCTTTATTTACTGTTTATGAACTGAAATAAACCATTGAGGATGATTTATATTTTATATCCTTTAATCTGGTCCTGAGCTGCAAAACACAATAATTAAACATAAATCACATTTTGTGTTGCATTGAAGCTCAGGGCCGCCATAAATTCGGCTCAGCTATATTATCTGCTGCATCTCCACCTCTGAACCCCGGAACATTAACCCGACACATCGAACGACACACAGCCTCCGCAGGACTGATGTCTCCTTCTGAACATTTTAACCCTGAAGAGAAGGAGAAGAATGGGCTCACCCGATCTATTAGTGTTTTCAAATCTCCCAAAATCAAAACATGAGCTGAAAAATAACCACAATATAAAAAGAAGAGTCGCTGATGGAGAAGACGAGTGTTTAAAACGGGGAAACGAACCCCCGTGTTTCAGGGATGATGATGGAGACGGTCAGTTAGCAGTGAGGAGGAGGGTGAGACGTTTCTGTGGGTTTAAAGGGAAGAGTCGCGTCCAATAAAAGCACATGACAGGAAACACAGACACACACACACACACACACACACAAGGATTCACCTTAAAGGTTCATGATGGTGTCCTCAGAAGGATGTAGAGTCCCCACAGTGTCCACAGATGTCCCCACGACATCAGCAATACACAAACACCCATACACACACAGACTCCTGCAGCAGTTACACACTTCCATTTTAAGCACTCACATCCTTCAATCAGAGGTGAATATGTGACTGTTACCATAACTGTTCATAATCACTCTTCATCACTCACACACACACACTTTTTTCCCAGCATGCCTGTGGTGTTTCCTCAGTTAACAGTGCGATTCAATTACTGCTTCACCAAAGATGCCAAACACCTGTTGGTTCCGCTGGCTACTGTTAAAGGTCAGGGGACCTTCTGGACACACACACCCACACACACACACTCCTAACAATTCATCCTTCCCACATCACTTCATATTAAACCTGGAAACAAACTCTGACACCTTTCGTCAGGTTCGATTCCCTCATGATGATAAAATGTTGGTTGTTCCTTTTTAAATGTCTTTATTTACACATATATACTGAGCCTGGGACGCTCTGACTCCTCTGTCTTTACCTCAGCTCCTCTCGGACCTCTGACCTTTATTTCCTCCCTCTCTTTAGCCCCGACGATATCATAGTTCTGAAGTGAAGTGTTTTCTAATGACTTCATCTCCTCTCTCTTTCTATCTTTCCTCTCTCCTCTCCTTTCGGTCGGACCAAACAAGGTTTTCTCCCCCGCTCCTCCCAAGTTAGTATCCTCCTCCCCCGTCCTCCCGTCCTGTGTGTTTGCTCTGTTTGGGTTTTTTAAGGCATGGTTTGATTCTGTGGCTGAGTTTAGATGCACCCTCTGTAGGGATCAAGTCTGTCGCCAATAATATGAACTCCTTGAATTCTCTGGTCTACAATACGGAAGCCTCCCTGTTGCCAGGGTGTCGCTAACCAGTGAGACCAGACACTGGTTTATTAATAAAAACCCAGGTCATGGTGATCCAGAGTGGGAACCTTAACACCTCTGCGTCCAAAATAAATCCAGCGGGGGCAGATTTATCCTCCAGGGATAAAATGAGAAAATGACTCCACTTCTCACTTCTCAGTTTATGACTCACCGTCAGTAAATGTGCATCGTCGTTGTTTTTATGTTTGTTTCTAAAAAGCTGCTGTTGTTGTTTTTGTTTTTAACCAAAAAGCTAAAGAGATAAATCATTCTGCAGCTAATTAATTCAAAGTTCAACTTTATTATCTGTCAAAATCCCCCGTGGGTGTTTGTGAATGTTTGTCTCTGCATGACTCCGGAGGCAAATTGAAGTGTTATTTAAATTAGAGTGTTGAATGCAAGTGATCAAATCAGAGCTGCTCGTCTGATCCGATCGTGTGCGTTGACATTTCTGCTCCGACAGGAAAGGTCACGCTTTGACGTCTGTTTCTGTAGAAGTGAGCTGCTGTGACATTTCATGGTGGAAGCATGTGGATCGCTAAAGCATGAGGTCTGATGGATGTTTTATTCAAACACGGGAGATAAGATCGAGCCTGTCATCTCCAGCTTCTCGTCCTGATGTGCTGTGTCGGTTTGTTGTGTTTTCTTCTCCTGCTTGTTGTGAAGTGAACCTGGACGTAGATGATGAGAGATGCTGGAACATTCAGGAAATTAATTTACTGGACCAATTCAACAATATGCAGATGACAATCCACATTTATTTGACTGAGGATTGAAGTCGACAGAAAGATGCAGAAGAAAGTGTGAAGTTATCTTTGATGAAAGTAGGACATTTTGATTTTAAAGGAGACAGATGAGCTGTGTACTAAATCGTCTATTTGCTGTGAGCATGAGCGTCCTGGACTTTTCTTCTTTTTAACACAAACCTCCGTCAGCGACATCATTTCTTCACTCTCACCTTTTCCTCCCACTCTCCTTCCATCCACCTTTCACCTCTCCCTCTCTCCATCACTGCCCGTCCACTCCACACGTCCTCCTCTGCCGAGCAGTGCCGGCTTCAACCCTGCCACGCTCTCTACCCACAATCCCATCGAGGTGAAGGGCCCCGGCGGTAAGGCCACCATCATCCACGCCCAGTACAACACGCCCATCAGCTTGTACTCGCAGGACGCCATCATGGACACCATCGCAGGGCAGACGCAGAACAAGGGGCACGATGCTGGGTAAGAACAGCACGACCTCTTCCCCCTCCTCCTCCTCCTCCTCCTGTCTTCCCTTTGTGTCCCTTCTTTCTTTTCTTTCCTCACCATCTCCTGTACCCTCTTCCTCCTGTTCACACTCCACCTCCTCCTCCACACTCTCCTCCCCCCCTCTTCTTCCTCTTCTTCGTTACCTCTTGTTTATTTCATGGATCTGCTGGATATCACAAAAATCTATCCCACGTCCAGTCAAACAGACTCTTCACTCCCCTCCTCTTCTTCTCCCTCTACGTTGTGGATTCACTTCCTCTCTCCTCCCGTCAGTGACTGGGATTCAGTCCATCAGCTCGGTTGTTAGTTGTTTTTCTTGTCGAGGGTAGAGATGCTGCTTCAGTGTAGTTTTCAGTGGATGGAGATTTCCAGGGTTTGTTGTTTCTTTGTTATCGTTTGTGTTGCAGCTGTTGTGACTTTATGTCAGAGTGAGTGTGTGTTGAAACACCCACTTTCATTCTTAATGTCATGTACAGCATGTATCACACAGATGTTTCTCGACAGACGTTCAGATTAGACGTGTTGGAACGTGGTTGGTCTGCATGTTGATCACAGCTCGTTGTGAACACTGTGGTTTGTGTGTCACACTCTCAGAGATGGAAAGGTTGCACATCTGTCCATCGTTCTTTCTTCAGCTCAGCCTCACAGATTAACTGATTAGATATCAGTTGTCAAAGGTCAAAGTTCAAGTTCACAGTGGCCTCACAAAACAAGTTTTTGCCTCCTGAACATTATATGTCATGTCTGTCTTCAGGGAATCATTTTAAATTTTTAACAGTTGTCCCATGGACTCAAAGATGAACTGAAACTCTTAGCTGGATTTTCAGACATCAACTACACTTTAAGAAATGTTTTTGCAGCTTAAATTGCAAGATCATTGCACACACACACACACACACACACACATACACACAGAGATAGAAATATACTATCTACTTGTTTTTCATGGTCGTTGGTTGTTTGCATCTTGGCTTTTTGATTTTCATACTCCCTTCATGAGAGACAAACGTTGTTGTTCTTGTTGTTTTTGTTTGTGTGAGATGAAAGAAACAAACTCAGATCAAACTAACAATTAATTTTCGGATCCTGTTAGAAAATTGCATCTGCAGAACTCACTTGTCTTTTTGAATTGAGGATAAATGATACTGCTCCAAACATTTCTGAACCCATTCATCATTTCAGCGTCAGTATTTTCATCCTTCAGTGAAACAGCTCGAATTAAAATGTTACTCCGATCAGACCCATCGAGCCGTGATGAGAAACCATTTACACTGACTCCTCCTCCTCCTCCTGTTGCTGCTCTCTCAAGGTCTCACCACACTCTCGTTTGGAACACAAAACTTAACCAAGGAAATAAAAGTTGTGTTTTCTTCCCTCGGAGAGTGAACACATGAAAGAAAGAAATTCGGAAAAAAGTTCAATTGAAACGAAAAAGGTTCTGAGCTCGTTCTTCTCCTTCTCTCTGTGACGGACATTCGTTCGTAAAAATAAAATCTAATCTAAAATGTTAGATGTTGTTTCCATGAACTTGTTTTACAGTTGCAGCAGAACTCTCAGTATTATCTTCATTTTGTGCTAAACCAAATCAACACCAGCTGAATATTGCTTAAATTTAATAATTTAGTTGATTTAAATTTTAGCTCTTCACAATGTCCACAAATAACAGAATAAAACCAAAACTGATGTTTTCATTAATTCCTGGGATTAAATCTGTAGCTTAGAGTCTCGGTGTTGACGCTCTGTGGTGTCGGGGGTGTGTGTGTGGGGGGTGATGTGGTTCCAGTAGTCTCCCAGTTAAAGATCATCTCGTAGACAGCGCCTCTCCGGTCTATCAGGCCGTGCAGAGCGCAGAGAGGGACCGGGACGTGGGGGAGTGGGGACAGCGCGGCTCCACCATGCAGTCCAAGACCTTCCGGGTCCTCGCCCACATGACAGGAACTGAGTCCTGTAAGTTTCATGTCACTGCTGCAGATTTGTTTAATTCATGTTGTTGTTTCCTAAACTCTGACATCAAATGTTATAACAGCAGTCAGGTAGAAACCCACTGATGGAGAAAGAAGTCCCTATAGACAGACATTATATTATTACTTTACTTTTTTCTATGTATTTCCTCTTGTTTATACTGTATGTTTACTTTTACTTTTACTGATATTTATTGTTAGACGTCCTCTATTCTGCAGATTTCTTGGTTAACTTATCTAATCTAAAATTGAATTAATTAAGAGCTAAATAAACATCATTAAAATATTTTTTAATGAATGCACAACTGATAATAACCTGATGATATAATTCATAAAAGTGTATTGAACTTTTCTGATCTGCTTCAATCACATCTCCTTCTCTTCTTGTTGCAGTACCAGAGGATGAGGAGCAGGAGGCGCTGAGGAGCAGCAGGTAGGCAGCAGTGCCCCATCAGTGAGCTGCTGAACCCCCACCCACCCTGCCCACCCCCCCAGCTCCTCACCCAATCACCATCAACCCCCCTGTCACACTGAACTGAATCTATACAGTGATCAAGGAATGGTTGTGCAGGAACTGTGTTACAAGTGAAAATGTTAAAGACCTGAAACATGAATCAGTTTTCATCACAGAGAAATCCCAATCGAATCCCAACGAACATAAACAACATGTTTATTTATACATTTCATTCATCGTCCAAACAAAACAATTTAAATACAAAATCTTGACCTAAATCTAGACATTAATACACAAAGTAAATAATTCAAGATGAGGCTTTATGCTGTTTGAACAAACTATGGTAACGAGCGACAGATGCTGTAAATCAAAGTGCACAGAGTCTGTTCAGTGTCTGAGAGGACAAAGCTTTTAGCCCTCCTCCTCCTCCTCCTCCTTCTCCTGTCCGACTGATGGATGGAGCTCTCTCTCCTCTGTGCACTTATTTAATCATCCCTCCATTATGCACAATCGAAACCTTCCTCCTGATATACGACCGAATGACGTCCAGTGAGTCACCGTGAATCAATAAGATCAGAGGTTGAGCTTTTATCCTCCAATAAAGAGACTGTGGTGTTTTTTCTTTTTGTCCTGAAGGAAGCTGCTCATTTAAACCTGAAACCATCCGTCGGCTGGATTCTATCAATTCTGCTCACACAGATGATTTGAAGAAAGCCTGTTGATTTTATTCAGCTGCTCTGTTATAATCAGAATTATCAGTTTCATGTACAGATGTTTATAAAGTGTTTCCTCCAGGGAAATGATGACAGACAGTGGAAATGTAAACAGCTTGAGACTAAAGCACACAGCAAATAGATAATGATTAAAATATGACAAACAGAAACCATAACAACACTGATATATATATAATTAAGATAATCACAAATAACTGAAATAAGATGGAAAAGATATTTAAAAACATCAACACAAACAAATAGATAATTTCCGTAGATTCTGAATGAAAAAGATTATTATGATATCAAAAGTAAAATTTAAAAAACCTAATTGTGTAATGCTTAAATAGTTAAAGGCATAAATATAATAATAAAAATATTATAAAATAAAACATTTAAAAGGATTCAAACCTTCTCTCTTGAAACCAGGGCTCATCCACGTTATTTCCAGAAGTTTGTTTGAAACTTGAGCTCAAGTCGAATTTAAACATGATGAGTTTCTTCTGATGAGACAGAAGAAACAATTTGCTGCACGACAAGGAAAGCAAATGACCTTCGATTGTTGACATGAAGAAAAACACAAAGGTTGAATAATCTTTTGACAAATTTATGGGAATTTTGACATCAAATGAAGAAAAATAAACATTATAGGAACGTCCTCTGCAGCCTGAGCAATACAGGGCATTTTGTTTTTTGCATGAGATTAATAACAAGCTTGATCTTTTCTACCTTTTTCCAGACTTTAACTAATCCGATCTGTGTATAAACAGTTTATATACGGTATATACATAATTGCATTTACAGTATATTTTTATCTATGGACTGCATGTGTACATACACACATGTATATATACTACATATATATACACATATATATATATACAGTATATATATATTTGTGTGGTTCTCTCTCTCTCTCTCTATCGCTGTTGCTGCTAAACCCCCTGTAGCCCTACTGAGCATGCTCCGACTTCAGCTAGCTCCGCCTCCGCGGTGCCAGCTGTGCAGCCTCTTGACCACGCCCCCTGCTCGCCTGACCCCGCCCCTCACAGGTAACCAGTGTGTAGATCTCAGCAGAAGACGTTTGGATTTTATTTCTGTTTGTTAATCACATTTTTTGTTTGTCTTTGTCTCATAAAAATATTTTTCAAACATGAAGATTCATTATTTAATTTTAGGTTATTCAAACTTCGTGCATGAGCAAATCTACGATGTTGTTTATAATCAACAGAAGAAATTGAGTTCAGTCAAATAAATGAAGATAAAAAAAAAGTTATACAGAAGATAAACAAAAATCATGCAAATGAAAATAAATCTCATTGTAGTAAAAGTACACACAATCAAATTCACTGATTTGTCATATTAGTGACACACTGGGGAATTTAGACCCACTTGGCTCTCCGGAGAGTCGACTTTTGCTGTCGGCTGTGATGTAATGTTTCCTCACCTCTCTGGTTTGTGTTGAGTTGTTGTGTTGAGTTTGTGTTGTCACTCGCTGGTTTGTGTTGAGTTGTTGTGATCTGGATTGGAGGGTTCCTGGTCATGTGGTGGTTTGATTGTGAAACC
This sequence comes from Platichthys flesus, assembly GCF_949316205.1. Lineage (NCBI taxonomy): Eukaryota > Metazoa > Chordata > Actinopteri > Pleuronectiformes > Pleuronectidae > Platichthys > Platichthys flesus. The sequence continues at coordinate 3,967,652 of NC_084956.1, forward strand.
AGGAGTGTTCGACCGTGTGCGACAGGGAATGTCCAGCATCTTCTAAAGACTCATCTCTTGTTCATGCTGTAAACGTGACATGTGATGTTTCTTCATGTTTGTGTTGACGTGAAGAATCCAAGTCCAGTTTGTTCTGGTTTAAGCTCTGATTTGGGTCTCCTCCACCGTCTCTTTGGAGAACACAGTAGATGGATTGATAGACGCACAGATCGGTCGAAAGGCAGCGGCAGTTGGTGTTTCCAGTCATAGAACCAGGTTTCCAGGTTGCAGGTCTTCATGGTGACTTCTGCTGTTGTCGTCTCTGCAGCCGGAAGCGACAGTCGGCCGCTGGCTTCAACCTCCAGCACAGAGCTGCAGTCTCCAGGTACAAACACCTGCAGGGATCCATCTCCTCAGTTCACACGGCACCTCCTTTTCAGCACTACGCCATCATCATCACCGTCATCTGCCATCGGCTTCTTCTCCTTAACTCCTCCCATGAGAGGAATCAAGGCCTCAGTCTGCTTCAGGTTCAGTAGTTTGTACAGTGACTTGTTCAAACTGTGAAGAATCTGTTTTGTAAGATACAGAAAAGCAGTAAGACAGACACAACGTCCTTTACTACTTGTTTTCCTAAAGGTCGCTAAAGGTTAAAGTTTGGCAAGTTCCTGTTTTAAAGGTTTGAGTTCTCTTTCGCTCTGCTGTGGTTAGGTCTCAGAGAAATGGTTCTCGATTGCTTGAATGAAAAGTTGTGTGAAGAAAAAAATGTGGTTTTGATTTTCAGATTTGTTTCTAAAGACGTCACGACGATTCAATGATGACTTTGTCTGACGCAGACTGAGGTCTCTATTTTTTAGAGTGGGTGACCCTGAAGGGATTCAAACCTGTAACCTCTGCAGCTTCATCATTTCACCATCTGAATAATGAAACCCAAGCTTTTGTTCTTGTATTTGAGTTGTTGTGAGTGAGGCTGTGCGCTAACAGACGTCAGGCTGCTTTCTACTCCTCTTTTCTTTTGTTGCTGCTTTCGTGATCTTCCTGTTTTTGTCGGTTGTTTTTTGTTTTGGTGAGAAACAGATAAATTAAAGACTTATTTTTATGTGATGATGTTTCATGGTGTGTGACACGTAAAGAGAGACAGGTAAGTATTTATTGATTTAAGTATTTTTTTTAACACATTCATTCGTTAAATGTTGAAAGTACAGATGCAGCTTGGTCCCTTAAAGTTAAAAGTTAAAATTAAATTCTTTATTGTGACTGATGTATTTAGTGAGTAAATCCACAACAATAGATACATAAAAAAAAATATTTCACAGACTCGACACAGACAAACAAAGCATCACTGACGAGGACCTGACTCTGAATGTCTCTGTTTGTGTTAATCATCATTTTTGTGTCTTTGTGGTCAGTTTAAGTCACAATAGTCTGTGTGGGTCTCCTCCTGGTTCCATTGTGTGTTTTCGTTAATTGAACCACTCATATGGTTGTTTTTGTCTGTTTTTATTTGTTATACATCTGTTTGTGGTGGTTTCCTGTCTCTTTATGGTCACCTCATGTCACAGTGTAGTCGTCAGGAATCACCCTTCAGTAACTTGAGTGTTAGTGTTATTTTGTCATCATATTTGTGGTTGTTTTGTGTCTCTTCTTTGTTGCTTAACATTTCTGTCTGGTGTCTTGTTGTTTAAAATGTTTTTCCAGTTGTTTGATTCATTGTCTGAATTTAAATATACACTCTTATAGTGGATGAAGGCTCATGTGTAACACGCAGTCGAGGGTTAAACTGCAGAAACCAAGTTGCATGAAAAGGTTTCACCTGATCTGAGGTCAGATCGCCGGTGCTGCTGAGGACGTGTTTACTGATTGAATCTGAGAGGTTTGCTTCTCGTCCTCCAGTCCGTACGTTCAGCCTCCTGCCATGCATCAGGCTCCACAGGCCCCGCCCCCGCAGCAGTACCAGCAGATCCCGCAGCACTACCATCAGCCCCCCACGCAGCAGGCCCCTCCCACTCAGCAGAGCTCCATTCAGATCCCGCTCTGCGCCGCCCCTCCCAAGGTGGTGAGCACCGCCTGCATCTACCCCTCCCAGCCCGGTGAGAACACCTGCACGCTGGTTGACAACATATTGATCGATTCATTGATTCTGATTGATTGGAGGTTTTCTCTTTATGTTTCTTCACCTCTAGCTCCACCTCCAGCTCCGGCCCCGGTTCAAGTCCCTCAGCAGCCTCGCCCTCCGGCCGCCGCCCCCGCCCCATCCCCGGCAGCTGATCCCAACAGACCCCCCTGGGTGACCGACAACAGCTTTGCCGACAAGTTCGACCCCAGTAAGATGACCACCACCACCATGAAGGTGCCGGCGCTGCCCCAGGGCGCCCCTCCTCCGCCAGCGTTCATCCCCAATCCCTCCCATGCTGGACCTGTAGCTCCCAGCCCCGCCCTCATCCCCCCCAGCCCCGCCCCTTTCCCTCAAGTGGCGAGGGGCGTGGCTCAGAGAGCGGAGAGGTTCGCCGCCAGCAGCCGTACAGCTTTGTGCGGCTCCTGTAACAACATCATCAGGTCAATTAATATCATTTTATATTCCTCTACCTTCATTAAAAAGGATAAATCTGCAACCTGCAAGATGCTGATGAAAAATAATAAAAACATGTTGTTGTTTGCAGGGGCCCCTTCCTCTCGGCCCTCGGCCGCTCCTGGCACCCGGAGGAGTTCAACTGTCACTACTGCCACATGTCTCTGGCTGACGTCAGCTTCGTGGAGGAACAGAACAGCGTTTACTGCGAGAACTGCTACGAGGAGTTCTTCGCCCCGACCTGCGCTCGCTGCAACACCAAGGTCATGGGGGTGAGACACTCCCCCTGTCCATCTGTCCATCACTCTACCATTCTACCTGTCCATCACTCTACCATTCTACCTGTCTGTCCATGTCCACCTTGAACCAGACGAAGTGTTAACCTGTTGTGTTGTGTTACAGGAAGTGATGCACGCCCTGCGGCAGACGTGGCACACCACCTGCTTCGTGTGCGCGGCCTGCGGTAAACCCTTCGGCAACAGCCTCTTCCACATGGAGGACGGGGAGCCGTACTGCGAGAAAGGTACGAGGACGCAAACTTTCACTTTTAGTGGTTTGAGAAATAAAAACAGTTCAAGGGCTCGGAGTTTTGTCTTTAAGCAGCAGTAATCAACATGTTTCACTGTGTGTCTATGCGTCTGTGTGTCTCCCTCAGATTATATTTCACTCTTCAGCACTAAGTGTCATGGCTGTGACTTCCCAGTTGAAGCCGGGGATAAGTTCATCGAGGCTCTGGGTCACACCTGGCACGACACCTGCTTCGTCTGTGCGGTAAGAACCACAAACACACAACATGGTGGACAGTGAAGGACGCTGTCTGACCATGTGACCTCTGACACGTCGGTCCAGTTTAACATATTAAAGCAATATTTAAATATTTAAAATCAGCAGCTTGATTAAAGTGAGTTAGATGTTTCAGAAGTCGTTATCAGTCGTGTGTGAGATGTGCACAGATGTTCATTGTGGCCACGTCCGTGTGTGTGTCTGCAGGTTTGCCACGTGAACCTGGAGGGTCAACCTTTCTACTCAAAGAAAGACAAACCTCTGTGCAAGAAGCACGCTCATGCCATCAACGTGTAGACGCAGCAGCGACCGGTGGATCTGCCGCCTAACTGCGGCACTGCAACACAAGACGACAACACAAGACGACAACTTTTTCAGATGTGTGTAAATCACTCTTTATGCAAAACTACACTTTGGTTTGAGACTCTCATTTTCTGTGCATTAATATTCAATCTGCTTCAAAAACAGGAACTCATGAAAGAACAAGGTGTGGATGTTTTCTCTTGTTCATCCAACTGATTCTATAATTTACTCTAGTTTTATTTGTATGATGTTTTCTAGCAGAGAATGGCTGGTGTTTGAATATGGAGTGTTGGGTGTGCCAATTGAAATTACTGTAGATTTTTTTCTGTACTTAATCATAATAAAATAAGATACCAATAAATATTAAACATATATTATATTTATACTCCCTACTTAATAAATAATGCATTTAAATAAATACAATTATAATATCATAAATTTCAGATTCAAAACAACTGAACTAATGAAACATTTTGTAAAAGATTTATAATTGAACACAGAAAAAAATACAATTATGATATAATACTAATAATTATTAGACCTTTATTTATGAAGCACCTTTCAAAACAGCTGTTACAACATGAAGAGAACAAATTAGAACAGAACATCACGGACATGAAGCAGATGTCATAAAATCTCCACAGTTTCAACTGCAGAACATTTTTCTCATCATATCTTTGACGTTTCTTTGCTGATGTGCCTTTTTTTTATCATTTGAAAAAAATCTATATCATGAATATTTGGTTCAGCCCTGCGATTTAAAACCAGAGTCTGTTTGTGTAGATACTAAAATATAAAAGTGTTTTTATCTTTCTGTTGTGTTTTTTTTTTGCTTTTAAAGAAAACATGTTTGCCTCAGCTCTCAGTCGTGGCCCCGGTGTGATGTGGTCCGACTGCAGCTGTGAGTCGGTGACACGTGGAAAAGCCTTGAATCTGAACCGGCTCTGACATGTTGGTGGAAGTGAGAGTGACAGTGAATGTAACCCAGATGGTTTGAACCTGCTGAGTTGAGGCGGCTGCCGAGCGTTGACCGGGTCTGAGGACCTGACGTGCAGCTACTAACCTTGTTGGCTTCACGTGCAGTAGCAGGAGTTTTGGTGCAACAAATAACTTTGAATTTAATATTTATTGACCGTGTGATATTTATTGAGAAGCTAATATATCGTCACTGCTGCGCTCGGTGCTCATCTGATTATTAGTGGTTTAATCCGCATATTTGTTTTTCTTGAATGTCCGGTATCACAAGGTGCATTTTGATGATGGAATTATTTCGTAATGACACTGTAAATGTTCTCAAACTGTCGGAGCTTGAATTTTCATTACGATGGCGTTTTCACCACAAAGCCACTGAATGGCTCAGTTCACACTGGAAACTTTTAGACCATCTTGTTTTAATAATATGACTTATTCTCTTTATGTCACACACAAAATATCTATACAAATATTATGTATTTCTGAGCTTTTACATAAGTTACAGTTCCCATATGAATACAAGGCACAAGTGAACAGCTATAGTGAATTTCTGTCGTCTGTAGTAGAATTTAAATTAAATATCACTTCAAGCCTAACTCTGGCTAGCTTGCATTACCACTAGTCACCACAGGTGTCAGTAAAACATAATTGCCTTGTATTTGTTTCCAATTAACTTCAATATGCGTTCAGACATTTCCCAGGAAGTGAAGCCAAAACATATTGATCGCCCCCTGGTGGCTGGCTCTCGTAGCGATCATAAACTTTATCCAAAGATGATTCCTGTCATTTAAAGTTGTTCCATTCACACTGAAATTTGAGAGGTCACCAGCACAAAAGGGAGCGTTGCCCATTGATAGAACATTTTAATTCAATTTTTTGTCATAATCCATACAGTCGTCGAGGCAGCATCTAGTGGCCCTAAGAGGAACTGCACCTAAACAAATCAATAAGAAGCACTTGTCAGATCCTGTGTTTAATCGTGCTGTAAATAAAAATGCTGAATCTTGTTTCCTGGTTTCTACAGTTTGCAGTGTGAACACAGCCTCAGCTTCACTGATGAGTTCAAAGGATTTTTGACACAAGTTTCTTTGGGGTATTGTTAAGTGTCCACACACTGACAGCAGAGTTCTGTGCCTTAACACCATCTGTGATCTGCTTGTGTGTGACTGACACGTGCACTCGGCCTGGTCTGATGAGCCTGTGTACAGTTTTTACTTTGAATATTTTATACAGTAAGTGTGTGTGTGTGTGAGAGTGTGTGTGTTTTTCAGAGAGTGAATGTGTGCATGCAAAACAGTGTGTCACAGTTTGTCACAGCACGTGGACCGAGGCAACGTCAGTATTAGTTTGTGTTTGTGTCACTGCGTCGTGAAGACTGAAGCTCTGACGCCACAGTTTAACTTTGTATTAGCGAGTGTTTGAATTGGTTTTAGTGTCGATGAGCTGAAACTGTTTCGATGTCACATCTCACGATTGAAGAAATGTTGGAAAGAAGCTGACGTCACATTGAGACTCTCCTCGATGCTGGAGGTGAAGCTGCTTTGCTACATTTCATCAACAGGTTTTGAATATTTCAATAATTTTTGTGTTGCAAGTTGAATAAACTGAACTTTAAACACTTGAAAACATTCGTATGTTTATGATATTTTCAGTTTTTCCTGCAGAAATCTTCGGATTAAATCAATAGAATGTATTTCAATGTTTAAGAAAATGTAATTATTCTGAAAAATATGACATGTGCATAAAAAAACACTTTTATCTGCATTTATTAATTTATGTAAAGTGAACAACAGCTTGTGCAGGACAGATGAAAGCTACTGTTATATAATACATTTGCCCAGAATTAACAGAAATTAAAAATATAGAAATTAAATAAAAATATAAGGGATTGAGAGATTACTATGAAATAAAGAAAAATAAAAAAATGTTATACAATAACTTAATTATTATTATCATTAGTAGTAGCAGTAGTAGTAATAGTAGTAATAGTAGTTGGCCTGTTGGTCCTTGAACCACCACCAGGAGGCAGCTGAATAACTTGTAGGTTAGATTTCAAAATAAAAGTCTTCAGGTTTCTCTGAACACCGCAGCAGTGATTGGAAGCACAGAGTAGATAAATCAACGGAGAGCTCTCACTCTGCCTCAGTGTTTGGAGAATAAAAACGATCAGCTCTAAGTATCAGGGTCAGTTCCACTGTTTGTGGCAGTAGCTTCATGTTGGGATGTCGTCCTGCAAACAAGAGCTGGAATCCTGGGAGTGGAGATAGATGATGTAGGAACATGTGTGTTGGTCAGCATGTTGGTCATATAATATTGTCACATACAGAACTACACAAACTACAACTTCCTGCATAACACCCCCTCACTCAGAAATAAGATGAATTTAAAGAGATGGTCTATGAGTGTTCAGAGCCTTTATACACAGATATGGAGTTTTACAGAGTCTCTGGTTAAAAGTAGTTACATTTTATTTAAAGAACTGAAGCTGGAACCAGATACAACATTCACACATCAATGGGACCAGCAGATTAAGATTACTGGAAGTGTTAAACCATGATGAACGATAACGGAAAAATGATGGTGGTTGATTGCTGAGGGGGAAGTTGTGTTGTCTGTATTTCCTTTGTCTTATTATATTTAGATTTATTGTCCTTCTCTGTGTTTTAAGGTGATATTACCTGGTGAGGAAACTAAAACTGTTTATATGTAAACAACAACTAATGAACGTTCCAATAATAAAGATTTGTTTAAAATAGTTGAAACTGGATTAAAGAAAATCCTGGAAAACAACAATAAAGAAATAAAACGTTAGAATATCCAGTAGGAATATTGATTATAAAACAGATTGTATGTGTTGGTGATAAAAGGGTGTAAAGGATGGATGGATCTATGTTTCAGGAAGTGATTTGAACGAATTGATTGTGACTCACATTCCTGGTGTTTCTTTTTTTAACCGCGGAGTGAGACGTCCCTGACGTAACAGAGGATCTTGGAGCGGCTGGTTCTCCATCGGTTAGAAACGTTTCCTCTCACCGATAAATCTCACTCTAATGTCGGCGTTAACCCGCCGGGATCTCACCGTGGAGCCTCTGTCATGAAGTAGCGTCCGCAGCAGCACCACGTCCGCGGGAGAAGAAGGGAAGGAAGCCGGAGGAATGAGCAGGTAAGGCGGGATCGATCCTTAACTTCGCTCCCTGCCAGCGGGTCGGAGCCCGACTTTTTTGGGCTCCGTCTACGCACTGGAGCAAACACACTCTGTCGATATGTTTAAGAAGAGGCGTTGCGTGTTTTTCCTCTTTATGAGTTAATTTAAACCAGTTTGTGTCTTGGCTTTGTGTTACGTTTTGTGTGTGTCTGTGTGTGTGTGAATTTTGGGAAAAAAACACACAAACAATCAGGATTTACCGAACAGATTCAGTGTATATGTATGTGTGTGTGTGTGTGTGGTGGCGCTAGGTGATAGACGGAGCCCTCCGACTGCTACCGTGATAAAAGTTACTCGCAGCGCCGAGTTCGTCCGTTTTTACTCTTTAAAATCACAACATTCTCCTCAAACACTGAAATGAACTGCGCAGTTGTTCACGTGGGAACTTTTCATCGCAGTTTACTGCAGCTTTCCCCCGTTAATCGCGTGTTATAGCCGCATTCCTCCGCTAGCTAACTTCGCTGCATACTTCACACAGCTCGCCTGTAATTATAGTTTAGCTTTAGCTCGCGAGCTAACGCGACTCAGTTCAGTCAAAACACATCGATCCACGATCGATATGGTCTCGCTCGCTCAATAACAATTGTAGCGTTACAACGTTAACCGTAAAACTTGAAGCTAGGAGCCCTGCGAACTTTTCTCCGGCTTTGCGGCAACAAAGATTTATTCTGTGGAAACTGGACACGTGTTTAGGTAATGGTATGGAAATTAAAAACAGTTTATTGTGTAATTAGTTATTTACTGAGTCGCTTCGGTAGGTGGTTGTTTACTGTTGTTGAGCTAGTTGTTAGCATCATGGGCTAACTTTGTCACGAAACTAACTTTAAATCGGGTCAGTTTTGCTTTTATAACTCGTGTTATACTCACTTTGTTCTGGTACTACTTTGTTTGTGCTCCTCTCTCAATCCAGTTAGTAACTAATTGAAGTAAATGTACTAAATTACCATAAGAACAAAGAGGTGCTGTTTCTTGTACTTGCAGTTTTCTACTTCAACTCCAGTACAAAGAAATATTACACTTTTTACTTTGATGCATTAATGAGGCAGCTTTAAGTTTTAAATCAGGTTGAATGAGTTACAGTTTTCAAGCTGATAGTGTAGACGGTTTGCTGCTTAAGCTCTGTAATTAGTAAAATAATCATGATTATATTATAGGGCTTTTCAAGGAACTCAGATACATATATTGTTTATTTTTCGAGCTTTAAATGTAGAGTGATGTTGTGAATCAAACGCAGCCTCAGTGTTGTTGTGGGTCTTCGTTTGTCGTCCAGCTCGAATGACTGCAGCTCTTTTTTTATTATTCCTCCCCCGTCAACTTGTCAATCAGCTGCTTTGATTTCCCTGAAGAAAATTCAGCTTCTGTTGACGGTGGTTCTTTAAGTTATTGAGGTTGAGGATGACAAATCATAAGTCGGTCTCGGTCCGAACAGGGAGCTGCTGCCGTGTTTGTCTGATGATAGTAAACAATCTTTATTTGGAATCATCTGTTTTTATTAGCTGCATCAATGCGCTCGCTTAGTCTGTTAATTTACCTTAAAGGATTAGTCAGTGTGGAATGTATGTGTAAGTAAGTTTACTCCACCACTGTACTCATCCACAAATATAAATGCATGTACTTGAATAGAGTCTTTTCATGCAGTTTTCTACCTTTTCCTACTTTGTTGTCATTTCTTTGAGAAGTCGTGGAGTGGATGGGGACCGAATGCCTCATATCATGTAAATATCCTCCAAATCGAGTGTTATTAGCACGTTGTTAACTGTGTGTCACTGTGTCTGTGACAGTAACATGCAGAGGTAAGTTCCTGCTAAAATCACGACATTTACTGTCAATCACACACAGTGAACTGAGGGAAACTGACCAAAGTGCACAAATAGTGCAACAAAACAAACAACATCATGGATTTGGATCGTTTCTCCTGGAAGATGTCGATAGTGTTGCAGTTGCTGTTCACATGAAAAGCGTCAGATATGGTTGTGTAATAAGTAAAAGGAGAAGCTGAGTTGCCCCCCCCCCCCCCCAAAAAACACAGACACATACACACCCACACATCTGACCAGTTACCATGTGAAGTGAGTCAACCAAGGATTGTTAGTTTGAACAGTCACAGAAATGGTCAGACACTGAGCTCGTTCACACCCAACATCAACATCGGTCTCAAGTGATTCAAACTCAAGTGGTTGACTCAGATTAGGACCGTTCACACCTGCTGTTTGAATGAATGTCCATGCATCTTGAGTGACTGTCAACAATAAACAGGGACATAATGGGCCCCTGAGAAATGCATTGTTTTTAATCTGTGTTTACTACCTCTGGCTTTTCTGCTGTACAGGACTGGATGACTGAGAATCTCCAGACATCTTTTTTCTTTGATATTAAATAGTCTTGTTTTCTGTATCATCAGAGAATCTCCTCTGCCTTTGCAGCTCATCCGCCCCTCCCCTCTTGAGGGAGAGCAAGAGGAGGGTGGGGTGTTAGAAATTAAAATCTAGTATTATCCATATGCCAGACAGCTGTACATTCCACAGCCAAGCCCAGGATCTCTGTTACAGAAATAACGGACTGACAGACAGTCGACCACAACAAGAGGGATAGAGAGAGAGGGAGGAAGAAGGAGAGAGGTTTGAGAGAAAGACAAAATATGCATTTACATTCTGTAACTCTGAGCAGTTGAGTTTTCATCACCTCTTTCTTCTCGTCTGTGTTTTCTCTGTCAACACACAAGTTGTATATTACGCACGATAACAGCAACTTACAAAGTTCAGCAATAACCATTTTCTTCCAAGTTAGTCAGAAAAAAGGCAAATCTGAAGAGTTGAGAAGCTTTTTTTTTTAGATATGTTGCTTGAAAAGATAATTTTTAAGTCTTTGTTTGCAGTCAATGTGGTTTTGAAAAGTCTTGATTTAACAGAATCTCCAGAAAACTCATGGCAGTCGATAAATCTCTTTAGTTCTCGTAAAAAGTTTCCTCTGTATAGTAACACTGATTTGACTGAACGCACACATAAATTTAATTTGCACTTCTCGCTGTGTAAGTCAGACGTAATGACCAAACACAACATTCACAATTATTTAGACCCAAAGATACAATGACAGACTTTAACTCTGTAAACAGTGGAAAGGGTTTTTCTCCTGTATCACGATCCAACCAGATTGTTTTCATGGATGTTATTTCCTCTTCAGTGTCACAGATATTTATTTTGGTTGTGGAGCCAGTGTGGAAGCTTTTCTGGGTTTTCTCCTCAAATAAACGAGGAGATGATTGTGTCTTCAGAGACTGACGAAGGTGGAAAGCTGATGTCCATCCTCAAAAGGACGCAGACGACCTGTCACCTGTCTCATCTCTTTGTCCACTGATTGTGTATCATTCAGTGATAAGTCTGGGGTGTTGTGTTTTGTGGCAGCAGCTCTATTCTTATAAACTGACACCAGAGCCTGTTCAGCCCTGACCTCTATACTGGGACCAGACCAGCTTCCAGGAAAAGTCCAGTTAATGCTGCTGGAGTCAGGTGGGGGAGTGTCACGCTGCTTTTGGAAATATCCATTATCAGCCAGTGGCTTTTATCTCTGCGGCCACAGAGTCAGATGTTGTTGTGGCACAGTCCAGGGCCTGGAGTCGTAGAACAATAGCATGTAGCGCTGTGCTATAGCTGCTGGTTCCAGAGTTACAAAAGTCAGTTTGAAAAGAGAGTAAAAGTCCATGTTGTGCTAGAACATGAGGCCATTGATCAACTAACAAATCATGTATCTGCAGCTTTGTGGATGAATGGATTGCTTCTTAATTTAAAGATTATCTAGTAGTTGAGCCGGTGTTTAAACCTTCCAATTTGTTTGTTTGGTTCATGCCTCTTATCTTATCTTCTTATGGTTGGCAGCTCAATTTCCAGCTCTTCCTAATGTGTTTCCTTGAGCAGGGCAATAGACCCAACACCTTGGTGTTTTATTAAATTCTCAGTTTTCTTTGCTTTTCCTTCTCTTCATTTTCAGCACATCCTCTCTTTTCAATTTGGTCTTTATTCTCCATTTTTAGTGTTTACATTTCTTTTGAATTCATCTGCTCCTTTTTGGAATCTGTGTTAAAAAATCCTTTAAACTGTGTTTACAATAATTAGAATTTTGAAAATTGTTTTCAAACAGACGCTCTTTTTCTTGTCTGACTTGTTTTTCCATCCATGTTTCTTTTCCCTTCACTTCTCTCCATTCCTCTTTTCAGTCTTTCCCTCCTCTGCCCGCTCTACCTCTTCTCAGTTTTCTCTATCCTGGGACTCTTTCCACTCTTGGAGGCTGAGCTTTGGGATCTCTCTCTTTACTCTGCTCTATTTCTATCCCTCTCTTCTCCCCCCCTCCATTTCTTCCTCTTTATTTTTTCCCTCCTCCATGTCTCCCTCTCTCTTGGAGTGTGTTTCCAGTCTCTGAGGCTGAGGATCAGATTACTCAGGGAGTCTCGAGGCTCTGGCGAGGTGGCAGTGGTGGAGGAGGGATGGAGGAAGGAGGGAAGGAGATCAGGTTTCACATCTCCAGTGCTCTCCTCTGTCTGCCTCGCCCCCCTCCCCCCCGGCGGCCTGGAGACAGAGTGGCTGAGCCGAGGAGGAAAACATGCAATCCACCCCTCTCCTCCTCCTCCTCCATCATACGTCCAGCCTCTCGGCTGCAGCAGAGCAGATAAATAAAGGCAGTAAATGAGGGCCGAGCACACAGAGGGATGATTCTTCACCTTCTTCACCTCCCCCTCCGTCCCTGCAGAGATATTTTATATCCTGCACCGAGTGTATTCATTCTCCTGGATGTGTGGCAAAGGTGAAACTGCTTGAGGGAGACTTCTTTTTTGTCCAGACGACCAGAGCCGAGGATCAAACCTGGACTCAAATCAGTGAAATGTGTCTGTGGGAGTGAACGCAGAGAGGCCGAGGCAGTGGGGCCGCTCCCGGGCTGCTGGTTGTAATTGTATAGACACTTGTAGCTTCAGCAGCAGCAGTCTGTCATGTTTGTGTTTTGTTAGTTTCTGTCTTTATGCTTTAATTAAAGATTCTTAGTTTTGCTCACTGAGGATTACTGGTTCAATAAAATTGAAGCCCTTTTTAACAAGTGGGATCTGCAACTAACCATTATTATCATTATCTAAAGCTAATCAGTTATAAAATGACTAAATCACAGAAATTAGGAAATTATATCAATCACTGATCTTAAGAGTTTTAAGTGTCTTGTTTTGTCAAAGATATTCATGAAATGGGGTTTTATGTGAGAAAGCAAATATCTGGGAATTTTCCTGAATGTTTCCTGCCAGCCCCCGAGTATAATGTCATTCAGAGAAGAAAATAATTATATCAGGATGAGAAGAACTGACAACAAGTTACAGGGACAGTTAGAGGCTCATGTAGAATTTATAGGGCATGTCCTGTCTCCTACAACCTTTTAATTGAGAAATAACTCGTTTTTGTTTCAGCCCCTATGTGATTCCTTGAATGCACAAAATATAAATTATCAGTTTTCTGACTCTGATTTAAACGATGATTTGAAGAGTAATATTCAAGACATCTTAGCTGTTGAATTGAATTATTGTATTTTGTGCACATCTTATTGTTTATTCACTTGTGCCAAGATATTCTCAATATTTTCAAACCAGATTTCTTGGTGGTCTAACCAACAGATCTTTGTGCGACACTCGGTTCTCTGCCCTGACTTCAGCTGAAGGTCAAATCAGCGTCCATGTTGACCGTCTCCAGCGGCTCCAGTCGTCCTTTAATGGTATTGATCTCTGCCTTAAATACACTCAGCCCATCCTAGTGAATAATTCAGATTGCCCCAACCACAGCGGCAGCAGAATGTTCCTGTTTGGTCTGACAGAAAACATTCTCCTCTTTAAGACGCTGTGGTCGCCTCTATTTTAAGTCAAACCTGACTTCTTCTTTTCTTTTTTCTTTTTCACTCGCTGTGAAAATGAGATTGTGTGTGTTTTTGTGTGGTCATGTGACAGCAGGGAAGACAACTGCATTCCTCAAGAGTTTAAAAATCGGAGAGTTTGACCAGGCTGCAGGGATGGAGTCAAATCTTTATACAGAGCTCAAACCAATGTTTTCTGTTCTGTCACGACAAAACCTTGTCACTGAACAATGACTTACTGCAGTAACTAACTAGCTTGGTTTTCACTCGAGTGTTTGTCTCTGGAAGTCAGTTGAACACTGTTGTTCCTTTATGCTGCGTTCTAGATCACTCAGACCACGTTTTGTATCATACACCTGATTCAGTTTATTATAATTTTACATCAAAGAAATAAATAGACACATTCAGAGAGTACTTGTAATTATATTTGCAACAGACACCCTGAACAGTTTGTCCATTGATTCATTTAGAAAACCGATTAATCAGTACAAATTATTTGATAATATAATATGTGAATTAGCTGCAGTGCCTCTTTCTAATCTTTGAACAGAACCAGGATCACTCTCTTTGTGGCTTCTTCTCATTTATTGTGGTTTAAACATCTGACTTTTGACTCCCCTGGTTTCATTGAGAGCAGATGACCTAAAACCCTCTTCTCGTGTTTTGACTTCGTTAATGTGCCTCGTGATTTTGTCAGTTTAACGACACTTGGCTTTATGCAGAAATCGTAATGATCTAAAACAAACAAAAAATGAAATTGTTCCATGTTCGAAATCCTTCTTGTTTAAAGGATTTTAAATAATAGAACAGAAAACCAAATGTCTAAATCCTAAAGAGGACAGACAAAGCCCTTGGTTCAATAACAAATAACTCTAAATAACTTTCTAAATCGCTGTTTCTAAACAACAGGAACCGTCAAACTGAACCAGAGCACCACATGGAGGTCTGGTTCAGTCGAGTTCCTTCTTCATTCTTGAGGGAGATTTGCTTTTGCTTTCTCAGTAATCCTCCTGCCGGATAGGTGCAGAAAACCCTCTGAAGTGACGGTGGCCCCTGACCTCCATCCCGACCCCTGGCCCCCTGACCCCATTGTCCTGACCCCCTGTCAGCTCGCAAGTAACCGTCGTCTCCTTCTCTACCTGGATTAGAGCGTCTGATCGACTTCACAGTGATCAGTGGGGAAGAGATCACCGTTATTCACAAGAGCCGAGGCTTTCTGTGGTTCTTAGGCAGTTTGTCGTCCAAGAAAAGGCTGAAATCAGAAAGTGCTTCGAACTTTATCACTGTTATGTACTGTTTGTTATTAATAGATTAAGGCCACCAAGCAACAGAGATTAGTTTGTTATTCTTTTAAGCAGCTGTGAAAACTTTATGAGAAGAGAGATTTGCAACCAAGATGGTAGATTTAAGGAAGGATCCTTTTTGTGTTGGTAATTTCTGAATCCACAGATTCAGACTGCTGAACTGCAGGAGGACGTTTCTCAGGCCAAACTCTACGCAGCAGGCAGTGGTTTAATATTCTTGGCCGTCCTGCAGGTTGTAGCCATGAGGAAACATCAGCCCAGCACACAAGTCTCATTGGTGGGGTTTTCCCACTCCACCCCGGCTCCCTCCCTCCCCTCGTTTCTGGTCTTTCATTTCAATTAGCTCTGGCTGCTGGTTGACTTTGATGCCATTAGTCCCTCCTCCCAACCTCCACACTCGTCCCTCAGCTCTCGTCTCTACTCTGTTGGTTTTACGAAAGCGGCCGGCTTTAACTGCTGCGATCAGGATCTGAATGCTTCGCTTCACTTCCTACCCGTGTTCCTACGCTCGCC
Organism: Platichthys flesus; assembly: GCF_949316205.1. Lineage (NCBI taxonomy): Eukaryota > Metazoa > Chordata > Actinopteri > Pleuronectiformes > Pleuronectidae > Platichthys > Platichthys flesus. The sequence goes on from NC_084956.1 coordinate 3,983,157, forward strand.
ATGCACCCCCCCGCTCCCCCCCCCCACACACACACACACACCCACACACACACACACAGGCAGGGAGTCCTTCTAGCAACAGATAATAAAACAATGTGTTCAGATGTTTCCTGGCAACAAGATGCTTTTATTAGATTAAGAAAACAGTGAGGCTGAGGAAGAAATAAACCAGTGTTTTCTCCTCGGGTCATGGTTACACACGTTTTTACTGCAGTTGGAGTGATGGGAGAAAAGTGGATGTGGTTTTCCGGACTGCTACTAATAGCATGCACAGTTCTGGAGGTGATGCTAGCTGACCAAACCAGGTGAAACATGTGTGATAGGGCTGCCACTAACTAAGAGGTTTAGTTAACTATTTGATAACACAATGAAAAACAGCTGACATCAATGCACAAATAATCTATCATCAAAAGGAATTCTACCTTAATCAAAGATCGTTGCTGCTCTGAATGAACCACCTTTCGCTGTGAAGGAGCTGTGTTCACTCGTGGCATCACAGTGTGATAGAAATTTAAACAAGCATCACAAGATAAAAAGATAAACAAGAGTCAGGAATTATGGTCTGGTGACTTGTCGGTGGCCTCACATAGTTTTACAACAGCCGTGAACAAAGCTGCTGCAGAGAGAGCAACAATTTGCTGAAGCATAAAGACATTATAGAAAATGTCTTTCACAATATTCTACAGGATAAATTATGATTTGTTTTATTTGAGCAACAGAAAGACCAAAAATACTAACTTTACTATGTCTATCAAGACTCCAAAAATGTGTCTCTGAATACATCTACACAACTACAATTTAGTTTTAAAACGTATCTCTGTTGATACTTAGGATTTCCTGAAGTTTGGAAACACATCTCGAGCCGTTTCAGTTTGAAACTCTGATTCTGAGCTAAAACACTTGCGTGAGTGGCAATTGGTTTGGTGTCTAAAACGAAAAGATATTGATACTGTTGATAAACAATAAAGTTTGAACAAGCTGGAGAATATGAGCTGATGTTTTTAAACTCTGGAGCTCAGCTTGTATTTCTGTGTGTTTTATGTGTCATCACAAGCTGCATACCTCCGTCTGCCTCTTACGTTGGGACTGGTTACACAGCTTTCTCCTTGCATTGTGGTTTCACACCTTCGTCTGACACGTCGCTCACGATGCTGGAATTTAAATTTAACCATCGGTTCCACTTCAAAACAGACGTGGAACTCCGACTACTTTCCTGCTACAGGCTTCCAAACTAATTATTTAAATGTTTTAAATAATAACTTTAGCAGATGTGGTTAAAAATAATGAAACTTGAAAAATACCCACACTTCACTTTTAATGCCTGAGCCTACTTAGATAAAAGGTTGGATGACAGGAAAGTGTCTTTCAGAGCAAAGAATGTCATAGTCTGTGCAGGATTGGAAAAGTCCAATTCTTCATCTCAGTATTTGTTTTCCTGCTCATGTGCTGTAAACGATAAGGTCAGGTGTGTGTGTGCATGTGTGCGTTTGTTTCATAAAAATCTGTTTCCACTTGTGCTGCAGCTGCTTTCAGTCAGATATTAACTGAAGTATTTGTATTATTGAGTTTTGGGACCTTTGTGCATTTTTTCATGCAGACTTGAGAAAGAAAAATGACCAGCGACTGTGAAAGAGCAGCAGAAAATGTCCAGTGAAGAAGTCGACGGCGTCTCATATTGATTTTCCCTCCGCTTCCTGTTTCCCTGCGTCTCTCTCCCACTGTTGCTTTCCCTTTAAATAGCCGGTTCCTGTGTTTGCGGGTATAAACAGCCCAGAGGGACGTGAACACTGCATCTTCCACTGAGGCTAGACTGCACATCAGCAGAGTGAAATCAGTGCTGCACCATCTTCATCCTCATATCTACCTCAGGCCGGCTTTGATTACAGTATTTACTTTTGTGAATTAGAAAAAAAATCAAGCATGAAATGCACTGAATTGAAATGACAGAAGTTTTTTCCCTCATCTAGTTACACAGATTTTTATGAAGCTGTTAAACATCCTCTGGTTTTCAGCTGGACTAAAGTCTCTTCTGTGTTGGAGTGAAGCTCGACTCAGTTTACTACATATTGACCAGACAGCAGACAGAAAAAGACCTATGAACTTTTTAATCATATAACCTAGTTTTACATTATCTTGGATTCACTGAACAGTTTGAAGTGGAACCAGACCAATATGGCTAATGGGGGGCCAATACAAATTATAAGGAGTAACTAACTCCTGGTACTAATATATAAAAATGGTCAATGATTTCTAAGATGTCGTTATCAAACCCTTATGAACAAAATGTTATTGAGGTTTTATATTTTACAGTTTTACCATAAACTATCAAATAACTAATGTAGAACTTGATCTTTTAACACAATATAAACAGAAATGCAAACTATTTCTGCATTGATTTTTAATCATCTTAATATTTTATTTATTTATTTAAACTTTATTAGCTATTGTACCGTGTGAGTCAATGGACAGCCTGATTTATTCTCCAGCAAGGTTTTATCTTTTTACCATCCTGAAGTTTTTCCCTTTTTTACCTATCCGTTTCCACTCAGCTGTTTCTATTCATCATAGTTCACATAAAAATAGTTGAATGAAAAGCAGAGCTGTTTCACTTCGGTTTATCCTCGTGTGTGGGAGAGCAGGATCTGTTTTCCCTTCCGTCTGTCTCTTTTTCTTGGCACCACCACTTCGTCCATAAATGAAGAGTGTGTTTCTTTTCTCTCTCTGTGTGTGTGTGTTTGTGTGTGTGTGTGTGTGTGCTGGACAGGGAGGCCGCAGCTGTTTTTTCGCCAACCTCGTGACCGCTCTCAGCCCCCGTCTTCGGACATCTATTTTCTCCTCGTCTGTTCTAAAATAAAACAGCGGCTGAATCCTCACTGCTTTTCTTTTTTTCTTCAAACCCCTGGGGTTGAGCTGAAAACACACACACACACACACACTCACTCTCTGTGTAGTTGTCGGTCAGCTCATCAGCACACTTTTCCACACCGTCTTGAGTACATTTTCCAGCTGAGTGTGCTGGTTTTGGTGGCAGCAGGGTGGTGTCGTGTGACGCCGGAGCCTCCGCGCCCTCCTGAAAACGCTCCCAGTCACTGCCGACCCCGACCTTAGACCTCAGCAGGGATTTCAACCTCATTTTATTAGTAAACATCGGTAAAGATCTTGCAGAATTTTAAAGCTGGATATTCCCTCACCGCAGAGGACAACCCCTTTTTTAATGATCTTTCCTGCAACACCACTATCCGCACAAACTCCATTTATCTGGCTCATGGTTGTGCAGTGGTCGTAGTTGTGTTGTAGTATTATTTGGTATTTGAACTGCCCACTTTTATTTTGATAGTTCTGCTGCTGTGTGAACAGCTTCCTGCTCAGTGTCTCAGACTCTGAAGTGGTCGGCTGGTGTTTGGTTCACTCTGCTCTCTGAGTGAATATATAACTCTCCTGATGTCTGCCTCCCTGACTAAATAAAGGCTCCTCTGAGGAGCTCTGTGCCGTCACATAAAAAGGTTTCTGTGTTGGCGAGGATAAGGAGGACGCGCCGACTGTCAGCCACACTGCTCCACTTATCTCCTTACAAACGACAACAAACCACGCACACACTGATCTAATGATGGAGTGGACTCGTGTCCAGGCGTCCGGTATGAGCTTGTGCAAGTCTCTGGGCCGATTCTATTGGTCCTTGAGGAGGTCTTAGGAATATTGGATGAAGTTTTAATCAGATCTTGAGGTCGCTGTTAGGTTGACGAGACTCAGTGATAGGTTGAAAGTAGATGGCGATGGGATGCACATGATTTCAGTGAGGTTCCCAATGCGTTAAGCGAGTGTTAACATGCGTGGTGTTGGATTTCAGTGTGGTGCTCTAGTGTGTTGTACAGGCTTTATGTGAAAGGGCTTTTTAACAAGTCTGTGGCAAAGGGAGTTTCTCTCCTGCACAGAAAAAAACTGACGCTCCTGAAACACCTGGTCAGTTGTCTGCACCATCCCTCTGTATCCTTGTGATGTCACGATGCCCCACATTTAGCCTCATAATAAAGCAGGAAGAGGGAGAGCTTTCATGTTCTACAGTTGTTGGAAGTGGTTGACCAATCACAACAGAGTGGGCTAGCTTGCCAATTGCAGCAGACCTGGCTTTATCAGGAGAGGGGTCTTAAAGAGACAGGAGCTAAAACCAAGTGTTTGAGACAGAGGCTGACAGGAGGAGCTGCAGCAATGGACAGTCTGAGGACAGTGATGTGTGAACGTTAGAAAACATTTCTAAACATTTAAGTGAAAACACTAATTAAATGTATTAACTGGAATATGAGAGAAATATGTTAACATAATAAGACCATGGCTATGTTTAAAAGTGTGAGTGTTTCCTGCTGGTTTTCAGTGTGATGTGGGAGGAATTGAAGATCAGAGCTTCTCTCTCCTTCTGAATGAAGCTGTGAATAAATGACCTTGACGCAGATTCAATAAGGAGCTAAATGTAAATGAGTCCAGCCTGTGAAGCTGCTGTCGTGCTGCTGGGCCACTGGCTTTTTTAGGAGCCTGTGGAATAACGTGACTTTAAAATCTACTGTTAAACTATTTATTTCACACAATGTCCTGTTTTATGTGAGGCTGCCTTCTCTCTGCTTCTATTCCTGATGTAACTGAAATGTGATGAAAATAAGAGCAGGCATCGAGATAATTGTGTCTGTGTGTTTCCAGACATACTGAGAGTATGCAAGGTATTTTAAGAGGGTTCCAATGATCCTTGAGGGGAATCTAGGATCTGCTGGATTGTAGAGGTTCCCATGGCTCTCAATGGTTTCCCAGGGCCCTTAGTGAATTACAGTCGTCCTTGAATGATTCATTATTTAAGTCTCACTGTAGCATGACTGATCTTAACAGAACAGAATTTTTGTGGTTAAACGGTCTGAACCACATCACATAAATGCTGTAAAAGTAAACATATTTATATTTCGTCAACATTATCTACATTTATATCTATCATATCTCAACTATATGTGAAATTCCCAGAGGTGCACATGGTCGATTTGTACCCGATCTCTTTGCATTCGTTTTTTCTTCAGTGAGGCTAAAGAGTTCTTACATGTTTACCTGGTATCACACAACTGACAACAGTAAATCTGGCTGTACTTCCCTCAGAGTCAGTTTATAAATCTGAAGTTCAAATATCACTTCAGATGGGAAACATATCATGGAGATACTCCAGTTTACTTGTTTGAAGCTCATGAGCTGGTATTGGACGGATGTTATTCATCTCGAAGCCTGATGATAATTGATTATTAACATATAATGTTAATAATGTTAGTTTATTCCTGGTCTCTGTATTTCAGGTCGGTGGTCATGATGTTGTCCTAAATTTGGCCGGCCACCTCTGCTTCAAGTGTACAATTCCCATGGAGCTGTGCACCAACACACACACTGTTCAACCATGGAGCCACCATTCAGGTATGGAAAGACACACACTATCACACACACACACTCACACACTTGCACATGGTTCCAGCTCAGTTCCCTTTAGGCAGTGTAACGTCTGCAGGATGTTTATTGTGGTCCCATGAAAAACATTACTGGTTGGCTCTCTGCTGCCTTTGTTACCCTGTCTCTCTCACACGCACACAAACGCACACACACACAGAGAAAACATAAACAAAACCTTTTTGTGCACGGGCACCAGTGATTACTTCTTATAACTTGATTATCCAAACCTCCCCCAACCCATCTCCCCTGTTTTAGAGGAGATTAACCTTCGACCCTCCTGGGCTGAACTTATGGCAGCATAGGCCAATCAGGAGGCTTCATGGCTTTTAATTGCAGGCTCTGATTGGGTCATTTGAGCTGTCATCTGGTTTGATTAATAACCTCGGTGCAGGAGAGCAGGAAGAGCGCTGATTACACTGAGCCTGAAGGTTGTGTCTCCATCTGTGTGTGTGTGTGTAATATAGGTGAAGTAATGCTTTGTGAAGAGAAAAAAAGTGAGTGTAATTGTGTGTGTTATAGGTTGAGTTTTTGACGTAAACATCTGGAATGTGTGTTGGACTTTGTGTGCAAAAGATGAAGTCATGTGAGGAAAGATCGTGTGTTAAAACAAACAATTTGATTGATGAAAAGACACTCGACAGCTATTTGGATAATTTTTCAAGCAATTGTTTTTAAACAATATCAACAAAACTAGACATTTTGAGACGTGAACTTCAGCTCTGAGAAGTTATGATGGTATTGTTTCAATTTCTTGACCTTTCCCAGAATAAGTGATTAATTGATTAATCACATTAATGAAAATAATTTTCAGTTGATTCCTTTAAAAAACAGTAGTTTTCACGATCTCTGACCTAAAACTTGATCAAAGTCAGGAAAGGTTCAGAAACTGCCAAACAGTTTCTAAATGTTTCATGACGCACAGTTCTTTAACATCCAAAGACTTGTAGATGAGTCAAGCGCTACTTTTGTTTCCTTAAAAGCTCAAATCTTCTGATGATCCTTGCAAACCTCCGTCTGTCAGCTGTGATGGAGTCACTTTTTCCTGAGAACATTGACGTACGCGATGAGTTTCCTGCGACTACGTGACTGTATGTAGGTTGAAATGAGGCAGATTGGTGCCTTTGTTTCAAACAGAGCCGTCCAGTCTGCAGCAGAAAATCACTCCCATATGTCCTTCAGCAGTCCCCCCCCCCCCCCGCCCTCCTCATGCCGTCCAGCACACTTCCCTCACTGGCTCGGCTCGGATTGGCCTGGCCTGGCTCGGCTTGAAGTATAACTACTGACTCAAAAGTTCAGATTTTGCATAGAATATTTAAAACTCTGAAGGATCCCAGGTAAAAAAAATAGAAACGGAAAAATCATTGAGTAGTTTGGTGCTTTGATTGTGTCCGGGCTTGTTTTTTGTTTACAGCTGGATCTACAGATGCTACAATAGATAACTAGATTGTAATAGAACATATTTGCGCCGCAGATCACATCAAACTATTGCTACGTTTTTTTAAAGTAGTGGATTCTTATTTTTATATTCTCACATTATTAGTTTTATGTTTTGCAGATGTTTTTTGTCACTGACACAATTTTCTGTAGAAGTAGGAAATTTCCTTCAAGCAGTTTTTATATTAATATATAATCTATATTAATACACTGTGTGATGCTATTATAGACACTTTGGATGTGGTTACCAAGAAATGGCTGACCGCTTTTAAATCATACAGTCCTCTTGTGAAGTGATCAACATGTGGAAATAAGCATTTGGCTGTTAAAGTGTTTTTGGAGTTGATGTTATCTTTACTGCAGCGCAGGGAACGCACCCCCAGTGGATGACAGGGTCTGAATTCTGCTGTTTATCAGAAAGGCTGCACTTCGGTCATAAATTCCTCAGACACTCCTGTGACTGGTTTATGAGTCAGTGTGGTGAGCCTCACTCCTCCTCCTCCTCCTCCTCCTCCTCCTCCTCCTCCTCCTCTTCTGTGGAAGGTTTAAGAAGCTCATTTAAAAACATAGCTGACCATTGATTTAACAGATGTTTGTGTGTCTGCAAAGAGCAACCACACTTTAGTGTAACGTAAACAAATCGTGAATCCATTATCTGTTGTGATGAATCAACATTAAAGTGCAATATCAGACTAAACCAAAGTTATTTGGATCATTTAAATTAGGCTCTGAGTATACTATTGCAAGAATATAGGAATATTAACTGCCCAGACTTGTATCAATCTGGTCTTCAGCTCTGAGAGGTTGGACTTAAGTCAGTTATCAAAGCTTTGAGTCACATTAACACACTGCCTGTGGCCTGGGCTGTAGCACACACACACAGAATAAAACACACCCTTCTTCTTTAGGGCCATCAGTTGCCTTTCCTCCTGTCTGAACTTGTCACTCATCACTGTCCTCAGACAATTTTGAGCAGGTCACTGTGAAAGGAGAACATTTTAAAGCTGCGTCTTTACCGACTGAAAAGTCTGGACAAATCTTTAATACCCTCTGAATTCGCATCTGTAACTTTCTGCCTTTGCACTTGTGTTTATTATCATACAAGTTTACAAAGAAAACAGGACCACCTGTGTCGGTGTATGGTACGTGCACAGCTCCGTGGCCTGGCTGTAGTTTCCAAGGCAACACGGTGGATGAAACCATCTCGGCCTCCCGTCACGGAGTCCAGCCTCAGACCAGACCACCCACACATATACACACACTCGCACAGCGCCAGTATTCTGTCTGCTACAATTACAGTTATATTTGAGTTTCATGTTTTTATGTCTCTATGGAAAGTTGTCAGAGCTTCAGTGTCTCCCAGTTTCCACTCCTTCATATTGGGATCAAACCAGTGATCCAGCAGCTGAGGCAGAAAATTGTGTTTTTAAAAAAATAAAGAAACTTTGAACATCGGCGTCTGATTGGCTGTGGTGACCGAAGAGAGTCGGTTAGAAAGGACTGACAGCGAATGAGGGGGGGGGGAAACAACTCGGTTTAAGATGGCTTACAGTTCCTGGTGTGTAATTTAAATTTTTTGTGTGTGTAACATTTTGATGAAGGAAAAGGGAAGAGGACAAGGAGTCAGTTAGGGATGAGGAGGGCTGGTATAAATGAGCAGCAGAGAACAGTAGAATCTGGCAGAAGACTTCAAACAATCTAAAGATGGCAGCTTATGAGACTTTTTTCTTACCTTTTTATAGTGAGAATCATGAATTAGAAAATAAAAATATAGACTAATACTCTTCTTTTCTTCTTTGTTTTTCCTGTAAAATATACATTTTCTTATTAAAACATAAATCCAGACACTGGATTTCATCGGTTGAGTCTTGTAATGAAAATATTAGCATATGCATACATTTTTTGTATGTTGTCTTTTACACTGTTGTGACAAGTAGTGTCCACCGTTCTTTACACTGAAAAATGTTTCAATGATGGAAAATGGAAGAGGATTTTTAGTCGCAGCCATTTGTTGATGCAGAGGAGACATTGTTTTTCAGCAGCAGCTAACTGGTTTAACTGGGAGGACTGCATAGGGAATGTCCAGCGTCCACTCCATCATCAGTGTGATTTATGATCATAATGTTTTTTTTATGGTCTGAGTGTATTTGTTTTATGACTCAGCTGTAGGACAAAGGCGACTCTGTGCCGGTGATGGATAGACCTGTTTCTATGGTGATTAGAGTGATTAAAAACACCTTCTGGGTCTGAACCACACCGTGCTGCCTTTATTACTTTTATTACTCTGTGACCAGACCCGATGTCTCTCTGTGCACCGAGAGTCTGCAGGTCGGCGGGAAAGTGTGACAGCATCAGGACCAATATTAATGGCTTATTCAGTCAGTGATTGGTTCATATTAATATAAAGTGGCTGAGGCTGTATGTCATTAATGTTTACTTTACATGTCAGACCTTAAACCTGTGACACCCCTGTGGATGCTGGGTAATCTGTCCTGCTGTAACGCAATAAATGAAGAGGAGAGGAATTGATGAAGTAAATCCTCCCGTTTGTAGCTGCAGCTGCTCAAATCTCCGGTCAACCTCTTATGAAATTACACTTTGTTTCTGTCCACTCGCTTATCTGAGGCACACACACAAACACACAAACACACAAACACACACACACACAGAGATAAACAAATTACAGCTAACTCAAGGCTCTGAGCTCACTACACTAAGGCTACAGGGAGTTTTTGCTTTGCATTTGAATGAATACCGGTCCATACTATCCCCTTAAAAACATGTGTCAAATGACCATTCACGTACACTGGTCATGTGGTGTGAACAGGAAGTAGATTGTCTCCTCTGCAGTTGGTTGCTTAGGTAAAAAAAAATGCTACAATGGAGGAACAGCGAAGGTGAAAAGTAGGAGCATCATCACATTTGAAAAACTTAGTAATAGTATTCTGGAGGTTTGGTAAACCATCTTAATTAAACATTTTAAGTTATTGATAACGGTAGTCATACAGTAGTTACTTAATAGTTATCTGTTATCAAACCCACAGGGTTGTGGTTTCAATTCCCAGCATGGTAACCAGACCAAGAAGCTCTTACTTTTCTGTTACTTAAGGATCGTTTTGAAATCATCCTCTGAATGCGTCATCAACAAACTCCACTGTAGAAGAAGAGAGTTTTAAGATACATGGTGGGATTAAATAATGAGGAAGATTAGGATAAGGGAAAATACAGGTAGAGGATGCAGGGAGGAAGAGGCCTGCAGGGCCACTCGTCGTAGCTCAGGGTATTCTGGGTATTCTTATGCTAATCCATCGCCGGGGATGAGGCACAGAGCAGCCAAGCAAACAATGGCAGTGGAGCCAGAAAGTCTGGCCTGCAGTCTCCCAGGCCCTGAAAGGCATGTCGGGCAGGGCGCCGACACCATCGGGAGGCTGCTGCAGCACCCAGAGGCCTGCCTGCAAGGAGGGGCCCCTGGAGGGGATGGGGAAAGGGGCCAAGATGGAGGGAGGGAGAGAGAGAGGATGGAAAGAGAGAGAAGAGGAGAAATGAGAAGCAGCAGAAAGGGAAAAGGAGGAGGAGAGATGGAGAGAAATAAGGGAGATGGAGAGTGAGGGAAGAAAGATGAGGAAAAAAGGGGGAGGGACCAACATCAGAAGACAGAAATGAATAAGGGAAGGAGCTAAAGGTAAACAATGAGACAGGAAAAGAAGAAATATGATTCTAGAAAGTAAAGGTGATGAGAGAGAGAGAGAGAGAGAGAAGGAATTATAAAGATGATTCTCACTTTTCAATGAAACAAAAATTCCTGAACTCTGTTTGCAAACAAGTCATCTGATAACATGCATCAGCGTTTCCCACAGAATGAAATTAATCTTTTGCGGAATCAGGCTCTGAGTGACAAGTACACAGACTAAAGAGTGAAAGAGAAGTTCTCTCTTGATGGAAAGAACTGCATCACATGTCACTACTGCAGCTACAACCTGTGGGTTTGACCTTCTGCTTGTAGGGGTGTGATGGAAACGGTGCATCTCACACCTTCACCATTTCCTCTCTAATTGAAACATATCTGATTGACCCCATTAATCTGCAAAAACTAATAAATCCATTTCTGAGATGTAAGACATTTTTGTGTCTTGCTTGTTTTCGAGTGGCTGTAGTCCCATTAAAACTTTAACTCCTCCGATTAGTCAATTATACGATTGACAGAAAATTTACCAGAGTCTTTTTCATCCAATTTGACTATTGAATTATCTTATCAATATGTCTTGATATCTTCTCAAATGTGAGTATTTGCTTTTTTTGTTGTTTAACATCACCGTGAACAGAATATCTTTGGATTTTAGACTTTTCTTAATGGATTTCACTTTGAGCACCGAATGATTAATCTGTAAAATGAAGCAGTGACGACCCAAATATCTTCATAACTGGACAGATAATGTGTAATACATGTAAAAACAAACAAATGCAAACAGTCCATCCCAGCATTATCATTAATATTCTGCAGGAGCACTGATCCCAATCTGTCTCATTACTGCATTTATTTATGGAGCTCAGGAGCTTTGGGCCCCCACTGCTCCTCCAATCAGGACTCAGCATCGTTTATTTAGTCTGTCGCTGTTCTTCCAGAGCAGGAAGAGGAGACACATTAAGGCCTGATTATTGATGTCTGGCCCACTGCTGCAGTCCTTCCAGAGGGGGAGAGGAGATTGGGCAAAGTATTCGGGATGGATCATTAATAACCTGCACCTCCCTCACTGTTCTCCTCTTGCTCGGTCCAGAGTTAATTTGCAGCATTTTAACAGTTCTCAGAGGAGCTGGAACAACGTCTGAGCTGCAAACCAAACCCAGACAAGCAAAACAACCTCTGCAATAAACTGTTAAACCATTTTCTCCTAACCCCTAACTTCCAAAAATAAAAATAAAATAAAAAAATTCACATACCAAACCAGTCAAAATTGTTTCTTGGACCAGTATAAATGAATATAGCCAGTATAGCCATGCTAAAATTTAAACTGTAACTCTCACGGCGTCATTTACTCACTGAGACCAAAACAAATCCCCAAACTGAAGTTAAAAGGGAGACTAATCTGAGTAATAATAAAAGTCATCCCAGCAGAACTTGGTGTGCTTCCTTCATTGAACTTTGCTGCAGGAGCCACCAGCCACAGTTATTGTACCCAGAAGCAGACAGCTTCTCTAAAAGCCTTACAAGAGCTCTGTTTCTTCTACAAGCCTAAACCCTCTGCTTTGGTTTCAATTCCACCAAATTTCCCAACATCCCTGGAGAGGTGTGACCTCAAATTCCTTCCCCTGTTGGGGGGAGGCTGGCCTGCTATGGCTCAGCGGTTCCCTATAAGGGCCGTTTATTCTGTACAGGTGGGACCGCCAACAATACCTCCTTTCATTCCCGTTACGCTGAATGCTCCTCCTCCAAGACTCCTGATGTCAGGTCCAGCTAGCCGGAGCAGCTATGCTACATTAACCGCTGTTAACTCAGGAGACAGGATGAGGGCGACAAGGGGACAGACCAATGGACATAGTTCGTCTTTGAAGGGAGAGGACTCAGGGTCGAATCCCACAGCAGCCAATACATATCAGATATACCATGAGTGGAAAGCCTGGCGATGTCTGTCAATATAAACCTTAGTTAATATCAATCACCCTCTGTTGTCGGCCAGGACCTTTCTTTGTGTCCACTTTATTTACATTTTATTGAAAGAAAATCTTTATTATTTCATCGGGGAAAACTTTCAGTCACATGTTGGTTCTTGATTGATGACAGCAAAGATGGCGGTAATGCAGCTTGCTTGGTTTATTGGCGGGTAGCAACAAACAAGAACTACAAATACAAAAGAAAACACAAATACAACCAAATATATACAGAACTCGAATCAAGAAAATAAACCAAATGTGTTTACATAATATAAGTAATGTAAATATTTTCTTGATTAGTTTATTCTGTAATCACACAAGTAAAAATAAGTCTGTGAAAGGCTCATATTGTTGATTGTATCGGCAAATCAAAACATATTTTGTGAAGCATGCAGCTTCTATTTATGTAATAGATTCAAATATCTAAAAGATTGAATCTTAAACAATGTGCTGTTGAAAGCTTATCAAACACTCAGACCTTTGCGTTCACACATGCACCTCCTCCAGAGAAACTAAGGAGGAACTGCAGAGTTCAGTGCTGGTCTGAAAGCAGCTTTAGTGTCCAGCCAAGCACCAGAGATTGTTACCTCAGCGGTGCCAATGATACCTTGATCATTTCAGGATCTGCTTGTCCCAAACCACTTAACCGGCCGTGAACATCGTGAATGTAGTGGTGGATATCTGAGGAACACGAGTCAGAGGAAACTGGAATCTGGGTTAAACAAAGTTGCTGCATGGCTCTGTGTTAACGTCTGCTTCTGGGGAAGAAGGAGTTTGTTGTTCGACTGAGGAACAGACTGAAGGGTCAGACGAGTTTGAACATGACTCTGTGCAGCAGGAGGAGGAGTGAAAGTTACCTGACACCTAAAGGGTTCGTCTTTTACAGGATCTGGCTCTGGCTTTCATTGTAAGGGTATTTTATTTCTCTGTGGGATTTATTGCTTGTCGACCGATTATTCTCGCGGCCTCCAGTTTGACGATGTGTGTTTCAGCCACGGAATCTCCACGTCAGTCCGTGGTGTGTGTTTTTGTGTGTGTCCGTGCTTGTGTGCGTGCGCATTCGTCTTACCTTGGTGTTTTCAAAGGGAAGTGGATGTGTTGGGGGTGTGTGTGTGTTTGTGTGAAGTATCTGGGAGGAGACATGCTTCCTGTCGTAGGGCTCACAACTGACGGTCCTTCCTGAGCCTGCCTGGTCTTGCCCTCCCTCCCTCCCTCCCCCCTCTCTCTGTCTGAATGTGTCTTTGTGTGTGTGTTATCTTTCCGAGCTGCTGCTGTTGTTGTTGTCGCTGTCTAAATGGAGCGAACAGCTCAAAAAACAAACTCCAGGTTTTGTTGTGGCAGCGAGGTGAAGATTCTTCCACTTTCTGTTAACGACACAGCAACGCCAATACTCAGACAAGTGTGTATGTGTGTGTCTCTGAAGCTCCCTCATATACACAGGTACAGTATCACAGTAAACACACTCACTCCAGTAGGAATGCTCCAGGAGGACACTCAGTCCTTTTTGACATGCTGGAGATAGATGTTGACAAATGGTAAAGTAGCTGTCGCCATTATAACGTATAAGCGATGTACATTCCAGTCTTATGAGATTATGAACTGCTTCATTACAGGTTGTGTTCATCTGAGAAAAGTTGAATTAAAGGAAACTGGACTTCGTTGTCGAAACTTGAGGACGTTTCGCCTTCAGTGGTAATTGACTCGTTGGGAGATTTGGGTCTGTAATGTCTGTGGGGTCGTTATTGAGGCCCATATGACCACTGACATACACTGGTCATGTGCACACCAGTCTAACAGGAAGTAGATTGTCTTCTCTGCGGTTGGTTGCTTACTTACAAAGAATACTACGAACAAGGAACAACAGTAATGAAGAGTAAGAGCAGGGATTTATTTTCTTGAAGCGAAATGAAGTTTTAGCAATATTTTTGTAACTATAATGTAGTGTGGATGCAACCTTGCTGTGCTCCTGCTCCAGGCTGTTGTAACGGAAGTCATTATCGATGTTTCAGTCAACTGAGAACAAGTGTAAACTGTGGCCGGCCCCTCGGGTCCCAACTCAGCAGTTTACCTACAACTGAAATGTAAGTGACACTTCTTCCGATGAAAGAAGGAAAGAAAGAAGGACTTCTAAGTCCTAGTGGAGCGACCATTCCTCACCAGAGGAGGAGGTCCATAACAGCACTTATCCCTCATCTACAATGTTGTCCTTTCATTCTTTCCCAGGACATTCAACAAACATTCACTCTTGACCTCATGGTTCCAAAAACATCTATTGTTTACACTTGGCCTCAGGTGACTCCAACAACTCATTTCAACAGCTGGGAGCACTAATAAACAAAGTGATGTCAAGTCCGGTTCCCCTGGGTTTGATGTATCTTGGAGAACTTCTGTGCAGCACGTTGACATCTGAGAAACCATCACTCATGCATCTGTTATCAGAATGAGCAAATTAGTAAATGGACTCATATTTTCCATTGCAGTGTCTTTTTGTTTGTATATATTTTGCTAACAGTGTACCTCCATGAACATTTAATGAGATAACGAACTTGTAAAGCACTAATCCTGCACTAATAGGAACTACCATGAACGACAGTATCACGTGACCATTCCCATACACTCGTTTTCCAGAGTGTGACAGTGTGGACAGGGATTATTTCTGGTGAGAGCGAACAAGCTTGTATAAACATTGAAGATTTAAAACTATTTAAATGATTCAAAATCAATCAAATCATTCAGTTCGAATAACATACCCACACAAACACACTTGTATACACTCATCCTGGCCTGTACAGTGTTTCCATGTGTGCGTGTCCTTTTTTCCCTGCCTCCTCGGCCAGAGATGTGTGAAAAGTGGGTCACAGGTTGGACCTCTTTGTTCACCCCCCCGGGCTAATGAAAAGTGACAGAAGCCGGCTGCACATTGTCCCACCCCCTGCCCAATCCCTCTTGGCCCTCACTAATTGCGACATGCCGTTATTAGCGCTGTGCAGATCCAGCGCCTGTAATTGCAGAACATCCCCTCGACAAATAGTTTGGTAGCAAGTTGGACCGTCGGAGACCAGCGCCGGGCCGGCAGGGGTCACCAGGTCACAGCATGGAGAAGACGAGGGTGGGGGGCGAAGGGCCAGGAAACACCAAACCAACCTTCTGCCTTCAGTTTATCATAACCAGTGTTTAGTCTTTCCTCGATACTCTCACTCATTGATCCATTCATTCAGCCGTTACAGATTATTCAAATTCTGAGGGAAACACTGAAAACTTTGCCTTCACCTTCACTCAGTTTTAATCTTGATTTTCTTTTTGTTTTTCAGGGTTTTGGACCCAAAGAGCCAGTGAGACAGAAGAGGACCTGATATTGTGATAAAACCTCAACTCCATCCTCATATCGTCTCCTCCCTCGTATCGTCTCCTCCTCCTTATCCTCCAGCAGGACATCCCTCTCTCCGAGGCCTCTTCTGGCCTCTTCTCCAGATCCTCTCCCCGGCTCCTGCTGTGGATGAGTTTTATCAGGACTCCTCTCAGTCCAACACACCGAGCAGCTGATTAGAAGGCACCGAACGCAGGGCGAGGAGCAGCCTGGGCAAAGGTTCGGTCCAGTCCTGCTGCAGGATGGCGGGTCTATCGTTCTGTTTGGCTGTGATGACCACTGCTCTCCTGCTGACCCTCAGAGCTGACGGTAGGACATTTAAAATCTGATCTTTCAATCATTAGACTCCAAACCTGTTGTGTCTGTTTTCTTAATGAGGAGTAAAGATTTATCAGATATCCTCAAGATCTGAGGATGTGACTTTATCTTCTGCGATTTGTTGATGCTTCCACACAAAGTTCAAACTTTACCACATCATTCATTCAGCATCAAATTGAAGTATTTTCCTCTCTTTAACTCTGATGTCTCCCCCTCACTGGTTGTTTTTTGCCGCTGACCACAGGGCGTCTTGTCTGCAGAGTTACTCATTTACCTTTTAGTTTGTATTCAGAGAGATAAGCAGCACTTACACACTGACATTAGCATAAAAAGTCATTATGCTGCTCCTTTGTAACCAGCTCCCCCTTCCCGTGTACACAAAGATGTATATCTGAAGCCTTTTGTTGAAGCAGTGATTAAGTGTCAATTGGCTGATAATGGACAGACTTTGGAAATGAGCCTCTCCTTTTAGAAACAACATAGACGACTCCCCCAGGATACAAAGATCCAGTCATGTGTTTTGGAAGCTTAAGGCTGCAGAGGCTCTGCTCCACTGAGTACATTTACTCAAGAAGTATACCTAAGCACAAATATACCCGTACTTATACTTTTAAAGGGGCAGTGGAGGAAACAGGGTGGATAACACGAGTGGATCAAACTGAACCTTTCTACTGAAATCTGACCACTTTTACTTTTCAATCTGAGGGAACTAGAAATAAAGGCTTTTCTTTAGTACAAGCTTATCACAAATCAAGGCCTGTTACCTTCTGCAGCGGAGGTAAAGTAAAGCTGCAGTACGTTGTGTGTTTTTACTGGTAGTGCCAACGGCCAGTATGAAAACCGACTGTGAGAGAAAAGTTCGGTATTTGTTCCCTCGTCACTCGGGTCTGTGCTGTCGAGAATGTGAAGCTTAGTTTGAGTGTGTTTTTAAAAAGAGTTGATGTATAGTGAAGGTTGAGGGTTTGAACAGGAAAACAAATCTGGTGATAAAGGTGTAGCTCTGAACATGAGCTGTCACCCTCTGACCTGCCAGTCACTGATCCACAAACACACAGGGCAGCCTGATAAGAGCAGGGCGGCGCTCGGCCAAGTGTTACCGACTGTGATTGACTCCGACTCTTTAATGTCTGCGACATGCCGCTCACACTTATCTGTGCAGGAAAGGGAAAAACTCCTTCAGTCACATTGTCAAAGTATTTTCCCACAGTCTATTGGGTCTGGCTTCAGTTATTCTGTGTGAAGAATATCTGAGAAACAGAGTTAATTCTAAATCCTCAATGTGTCCCGACAAGCTTGGGTTAGTTGTCGTGTTTTCACATGATAATGTTAAAGCTGCATCAGAGATTTTAATCGGCCGAACTTTGTAAAAAATGTTAGCAGCAGATGAATTCAGACTCTGTGTTCCTGTGAAATCAGCTCAGTGCAGCAGCTCGATAAGAAGAAGAAGAAAACAAGGCTGGATCAATATGAAAACAATACATCACAGTGATGAATTGAAATATCACTGTGTTCTTTGAGTTCACAGAACAACAAAACAGACAGGAAACATTTCTTACCCCTCAAAAGGATATTTAATTCAGTGCAGCGTCTGCCCCTTCCCATAATGCATTGTTTTACAGTTACTTCTACATCAGAATTATATGATTAGCTTTGATTACAAACTAATAAAACTAGTATAGAGTTTCTAGTCAGCACTTTCGCCTGAAACCATACGGACTGAACTCTGCATAGCTCTGTTTCTACTCCGTGACATCTTAATAGGTTGTGTAATTTAATCATGATGGCCTAATTATTATCAGAGCTGCACTGAAGTCCGGACATTATCCTGAAATTTACCTGAAGGATGTATTTGAAAACACAAATTTAAGTTTGAGTTGCTCCGGATATTCTCCGGAGTTCTTCCTGCCAGTCCAAAGTAAATAGTCTGGAAACTGTGAAACTGCTCAGGTTCACTCTCACCACTCTCGAAGAGTCTTCTTCGACTGCAGCAGCTGTTTTCAGAGAACCAGGCTGTTAAAAACTCATCTTCCACAGTTAGAGACCAGCTGGGAATCACTGTGAAAATACCTGGTTCTGTCGGTCATTTTTTTTATTTTTATGGGTGAGAGGATAGAGGTTTAGTGAGAAATCCCAGTAAACAGCATTAAATGAAAGGGTTTCCACTTTCGGCGGCTGTATCAGCCCTTTAGAGACTCCGCCACTTCTCCCTGCAGGAAGCTGTTGAACTGATTGTTGCCGCTCTCACTTCCTCTCTGCACATTAACCATTTCCTGTATGGCACTGTACGAGCTTTCAGAGGCGCTAAATGATCCAAACAGCCATTGTTCTCCGGAAATATCCCTCAGTCCCTCAGGAAACATATTCGCCCTTTGAAACTGTTTATTGCGACTCCGGACTTTTCCTGTCGCAGCTTGTGAAGATTGAGGGTCGCCGAACACAAGTCCCATGGAACGTGAATTAGGACTTAGAACCATTAAATTAATCAGATTCATCTGTCTTTGAATTTCATGATTAATTGAATAATCATTAGGTTTAATATTGTCCAAATCCTGAAAATACATTGAGATTTATAGTTTTATAACTTTTCACAATAAAAACAAATGGTTTACTCAAATGATAACGATGAAAATGTATGTTGTGACTGAAGTGAAATAAGAAAGATCTCAGTGCCAGTTCTTCGTTCTCTACCTGATACAAACGAGTCGTCCATCTTTGTTTATAGTCTAAGGTCACAGAGCTACCGGGACATAATGAGCGGCTCTATTCTTCAACAACAGTAGGTCCAATAAACATGACATGTTCAGCAGCTCAGGGATGAAATAAGACATAAGGCAGATGTGTCCTCACTGAAGGACACGTCAGCGACCATGTATGGTTATTAAATGTCTCTTTCATCCTCATTGTGTGGACTGTGCTGTGTCTGGTGTCTTGTAGTGTTGTCAAAGTTGAGGTGAACTCAACAACTTGGAAGGCAAACAGATGCAGATCCAGTTAAGACTTCTTGTTTCAGAGCAAATGTCACACAGTATTTACACATCACTTGTTTGCTCTACGATGCATGACGTACTAGACGGGTGGGTTTATCACCTCGGGCTATGTGTCTTTGATGTTACCAACCCAGAGGAGGAGATAACTGTGACTTTCAAACAGCGTCTGACCTTCAGGCACACTTCACCTCCTCTGCTGTTCTTTAACTTCAGCAGCAGGAGGTGGAACGAGCGCTCTCCACACATTCCTTTCTGCCAGTGGTGGAATGTGACATTACATTCACTCAGTCACCGAACTTCAGGGTAAATGAATTGATTTGATGTTTTATTGAACTGGTACTTTTTACTCCACCGCATAATCTGACGACTGGAATGTAGAGCTTCAAGTTACTTTACAAAATAAAATGTTACCAAAGATACGATGTATCATAGAAGATTATGCTCAGATACAATTTTGGCTTCACAATCGGTCAAGTAGAGAATAAATCAGCTCCTGTTTTGAAAATCATTGAATTTCTTTCTCAAGCATAAATAAAATATGTCTTGGCTTCAGTTTCTGAAATGAAAATCTGCTCATTTCCTTGTAATTAATGCTGTTGAGTATTTTTAAAACTTGGATGACACTTTGAGTAACTTTTCATTTACAAAATTTATGATCCAATAATATCTAAATTTATTGAATATTTGTTTTCTCAAACAAAAAGAGGATTTGATGCATCTCTCTCTGTACATGATGTGCTTTGGATTCTGGACAAAACAATTAATACAAACATGTTCATTGAAAGCAGACATTTTCCCTGTTTTTAGACATAATGTAGAAAAAGCTAACAAAGACAAGACATATTTGAAAGTAGTCAGTAGATTAATCAATCTACTTGTTGTTGTTTTTTTTGTTCCTGTCTACAACGGAGGGATTTGAATTTCTTTGTGATAAGAAAAGCAGTGAAACTTTTCATCTGAAGAGGCTTTTTATCGTCTTTATTACTCGGTGCATACTTGCAGACAGTGAGTCATTGTTGACTCAACTCGCAGCCGTTAAGTTTCTCTGTAGAAGCGCAGAGCAGCTAACGTCGGACCACACCAGCTGAAAACACCCTGAACCGAGCGTCCACTCTCACCGCTCCTGGTCAGATGTTTGGAGGAGCTGAAGGTCGCTTGGCCCCTGATCAGAGCATCGGACGGCTCCTGCTGGTGGATCCTCGTACGGCTGCGTGTAAATAAACTAGTCTGTCCAAAAGAAGCAGCACTGTGACTTTAAGAGCGCATGGAGAGAGTCTGATTACCCAGCGTGCTTTCTGCCAGACCTCAGTCTCCACTGTGACTGCCGGCACAATTAAGCACACATGTGGATGGAACACACAGAAACAGCAGCAGCCATTTCCAGCCTCAACACCCCCCCCCTCCTCCCCGTCTCCTGCCTCCTCGCCGCTGTCAGTCAGAACTTAAGAGCCAATCACAGCTGTGAGGGGGGCGGGATGAGGAGAAGCTGCTTGAGAAGGTTTATAATGATAAAATCATCGTTCAGGTTTTCAAAACCCTTCAAAAGTCTGATTTTATTCTCACTGAGATGTCAGATCCTGGAGAATCTTCAAATGCTTACTTTCTCTTAAGGTTATTCATCAAATTTTGCCAAATAAACATAAAATATATTGATTTCAACCTGTTAAATATAAATAAACATTACATCTGTTATCTGTAGTCATCTGTGACTGAGACCTGTAGCTGTGAAACTGAACAATATGTGGATTCTAGTTTTTCTCGGTCTGTTCCTCGCCGGGATCGAACATCAGCCAGGAGCTTTCTGGCAGATGAATTATTAATCAGGGACTGTCCTGTCTGTACCCAACCCCGTCTGTGATCAATACAACTCAACGTACGTTTGAAATGACTGCTCTACTCGATGCACATGTGAAGCAGAATGAAGTCGCCCTGGTTGCTGGTATCATCAAGCTTAAAACCTCTGTTTTTGTTTGTTTCACTGTCTGAGTCATTTTAAATTGACTGGGGAAAATAAATCCTCAATCCACAGATTTATCTTCAAGTGTTTATCTGATATGCAGAGATCGTCTTAGTTTTAAAACTAAAACATATCGGTGAGGATGAAGCCTGAGGTCTGTCCCTGAGCCACAGCACCAAATTCTCTCTGAGGAAAAACTTCATTGGAGTAGGTTGGGCACAGACACAGACTGACAGACTCACTGACTGCTGCTGTGGCGACCCGGTAATTCAAAGTGTAGGTCTAAGTGTATGTAGCTCAAGTCCAGACATGACAACATGCACGTCAGCACACCTCAGTGTTTTCACTCTGAGCTAAAACATAAAAAGAATGAGAGCAGAGACTACGAGTCTGTAAAGGAGAAGAAGCGAGGGAGTGCCTGTCCTCCACATGGGATGAAGAGAAGAGAAAAAACAAGGGATTAGAGAAGGAATGGAGATAAACAGAAGAAGGCAGTAAAGGTGGGCTGATAAGAGAGGGATGGACAGAAGTCAGAAGGATGGAGGGATTCAAACGTCTCCTCTTTATCTCAGCTGCTGATCTGTTCAAAAGGAGAATTAAGAATATGTTCTTTCTCTTTGATAAATCTTTATATCTCAATGCAAACAGAACATTTGAGACATTCTAATTTTTTTGTTTGGAATATTTGTGCTTTGGATTTATATATATTCTTCCTCAAGGGTGTTGTCGAGATCCCCAGTGATGCAGTAAAGACACATTAAGTATTTTAAAGCAACGCAATGTCACTGTTACTGATCAACAGCGCCCCCTGCAGCCTCAGGTGGTGATTCATTGGTCGTTGTCTGAGGGATGAACTGGTTTTCATGTGTTGGAAAATTTCAGAGCAACTGACTGGAACATTTGTTTTTTCACAAACAGAACCTCCAGAACATTCCAGGAACATGTCAGAACCTCAGTTTGTGTCTGAAAGCAGCGTCAGTGTGAATAGAAACAGAATCAAGCAGGATTCTCTCACCGTTGTTTCTGCTCAGTATAAATAGCTCATGAACTTATATGGAGCTTCATCACCTCTCCTCCTCCTCCTCCACACACACAGATAGAGGAGGAATGTTTCACCTCCAGCAGGAGTCACTGATAAATCTGACCTGGGGTCTGCTCTCTGAGATCCATGCCTGAGTCCAGGACTTCAAACTGAGCTTTAAGCTAAATTAACTAATAATCACTGTTTCCCCAACTCGCCCTCTGCACATGAAGCATCTCTGACCCAGTTTGTTCATGTCCATCCAGCTGCAGGTCAGAACCCGGACCACGTCCTTCAGGGGACGGGAGTGAAACCAGAGGCTCGACGGCCCGGCGAGGACTCCACCATCGCACCAGAGGACGCAGCTCGTTTCCTCAGCTGCTACTGCTCCGGACACTGTCCTGAAGACGCCACGAACAACACCTGCCAGTGAGTCGAGGCAGAACCTCAGAGAGGAGGAGATCAAATCCTTGTCACACACCCTGATCTAACAAACATGCATATGGAGCTACAGAGAGAAGAAGCTCCCGTGTCTTCTCCTGAGGTAACGATGTGTGTTTGTTTCCTCAGGACTAACGGTCAGTGTTTCGCCATCATCGAGGAGGACGAGCACGGAGAGGCCATCCTCACCTCAGGCTGTATGAAGTATGAAGGCTCACACTTCCAGTGCAAGGTACACACACACACACACACACATTCGCAGTTGTGTTACTGTAGTCAACACAAACTACTGATTTAAAAGATTTCCGTGTGTAACTCGTTGTTTGATTGGACGATTGGTTTGATTGACAGGACTCCCCCAAAGCCCAGACCAGGAGGACGATCGAGTGCTGCAACACAGACTTCTGTAACAGAGACCTGCAGCCCACCCTCCCCCCGCAGGCGCCCTCCGGTACCGCTCGCTCCCATCTGCTGATTCAGGTGTTTGTCAGGTGAAGGTCGACCCACGCTAACCACATGGTCTCCTCCTCTTTCCTCCTCCAGAGGGAAGCCCTCACTGGCTGGCGTTCCTCATCTCCATGATGGTCTGCTGCTGCACGCTGGTCTGTGTCACTGTGGTCTGTTTCTACAGGTGAGTCCTCGTCTGTCCACAGCTGCTCACTCATCCTCGTTTAAAGAGACGGAAGCTTTAGTCTTCTGTGAATTTGCTCTTGACTTTATAATAAACACTTTTTATGGTTTTGTGAGACTTTCCCTTCCTGAACATGTTATTATCTCTGACTTGGATCCCAAGCTAATTTCCATAGATCTGCTTCTAAATCTGTTTGTGTTTCTCTGTGTGTCTCTGTGTGTCTCTGTGTGTGTGTGTGTGTGTGTGTCTGTATGTGTGTGTCAGGTATAAATGGCAGACTGAGCGTCAGCGGTATCATAACGATCTGGAACAGGAAGTCTTCATCCCTGTTGGAGAGTCACTCAAAGACCTCATCCACCAATCACAGAGCTCTGGCAGCGGCTCCGGGCTCCCCCTGCTGGTAGGAACACATTACTGCACCAAGAGGAGGCAGTTTTTAACCTTAACACAATAAAAGGAGAATAAAAGAGAAAACTGTTGATGATGCAGACGTTATGATTTTGTAATTGGGGGGTTTCTTATTCTTATGTGTTATTTTAATATAATAATGTCAAGTTTAAATCCACTGTATATTTGTAGCATTCAAAGCACTGAATATATTTTCAATGACACTGAAAAAGATCGGAGGTCAGACATTAACCCTCAGGTGCCACTTTTAAACTCTGACAAAAAGAAAATTAACTTGATTGGAGTGAATCAAACTTTGAAATGACATCAAATCTGCGTCCTCTCCACGTCCCTCAGGTGCAGCGGACCATCGCCAAGCAGATCCAGATGGTGCGTCAGATCGGCAAAGGTCGGTACGGCGAGGTGTGGCTGGGCCGCTGGCGAGGAGAGAAGGTGGCCGTCAAAGTCTTCTTCACCAGAGAGGAAGCCAGCTGGTTCAGAGAGACGGAGATCTACCAGACCGTCCTGATGAGACACGAGAACATCCTCGGTACCGTCATTGCCCATTTACCTTCAAATAAAGTTTGATTCCTTGTCTCTGCTCCGGATAGAAAACAAGACGCTCTGTTGTTTCTGTTCTCGTCCTGTTTGGAAACGTGAG
This sequence comes from Platichthys flesus, assembly GCF_949316205.1. Lineage (NCBI taxonomy): Eukaryota > Metazoa > Chordata > Actinopteri > Pleuronectiformes > Pleuronectidae > Platichthys > Platichthys flesus. The sequence continues at coordinate 4,007,479 of NC_084956.1, forward strand.
AAGAATGTTTACAGCAAGAAAATCAAAATCCTCTAACTATAAAGCAGCGACGAACAGAACAGCTGAACCGTCCCATCACATGTTCTGCTGATGGTAACCTGTCAATATGCCCCCCCCCCCGCAGGCTTCATCGCGGCCGACATTAAAGGAACAGGAGCTTTCACGCAGCTCTTCCTCATCACCGACTTCCACGAGATGGGTTCGCTGTACGACTACCTGAAGCTGACCACGCTGGACACGCAGTCTCTGCTGCGGCTGGCCTACTCGGCCGCCTGCGGCCTCTGCCACCTGCACACGGAGATCTACGGCACGCAGGGCAAACCGGCCATCGCCCACCGGGACCTGAAGAGCAAGAACATCCTGATGAAGAAGAACGGCACCTGCTGCATCGCCGACCTCGGCCTCGCCGTCAAGTTCAACAGGTTGATCCACTCTTTGAGAATTGACTAGTCGATAAATCATTTGGTTTCATTGAATCACATTAAAGCAAAGAGGTGGCGGTTTTATTATTTGCTTGTTTTAACCTGAATTGATTGTGTGTGTTGCCGTAGCGACACCAATGAGGTGGACGTCCCTCTGAGCACCCGGGTGGGGACGAGACGCTACATGGCGCCCGAGGTCCTGGACGAGAGCCTCAACAAGAACCACTTCCAGGCCTACATCATGGCCGACATGTACAGCTACGGCCTCGTCATCTGGGAGATGGCCCGACGCTGCGTCACCGGAGGTAACCAAACACACACACACACACAAAGACACACACACACACACACACACATCTACTTTACTTTACCTCCGTCTAGTAGATTGAAGTTTTTCCAGGTGCCTTGACGTCAGTGTTCTGTCTGTGTGCAGGTATGGTAGAAGACTACCAGCTGCCGTACTACGAGATGGTTCCGTCTGACCCGTCGTATGAAGACATGCTGGAGGTCGTGTGTGTTAAAGGAGTTCGACCGACAGTGTCCAACCGATGGAACAGCGACGAGGTGAGAACCAGCGTTTGTTTAGAACCTTTAATGGTTTTAAAAGGTCATTAAAAGCAACTTTAAAGACACTGAACGTTAAATAATGTTGAGTACTTTATCGTCAACACTTCCAGTGTTCCTCCAGTAGGGGGAGACTCCTCCTCTCTGAATAAGGTTTTTCTAACTGTGAGTTGCTGGTGTTTTTCCGCAGTGCCTTCGAGCCATGCTGAAGTTGATGTGCGAGTGCTGGGCTCATAACCCCGCCTCCCGACTCACCATCCTCAGAGTCAAGAAAACACTCGCCAAGATGGTGGAGTCTCAGGACATCAAGATCTGACCTCGTCCCCGTTCCACCTCCGCCGCCAGATTCATTCTAGCCTGGACCGGATCAGACCGGACCAGCCGCCTCAGGCTCGCCGTTCATCACGAGGAGGAAGAGGAGGAGTAGATTGGGAGATTTTAAAATAAAGGACCCACCTCAGGGCTGAACTGTTCGCCTCCTCCTTCCTCCTCCTCTTCCTCCTCCTGCTTCAGTCCGTCAGCTGGAAACAAATGTGGAGTCCTTCCTCTTCCTCCTCTTCCTGTACCGCGTTTGACGCTTTCTGTGAAAGCCAAACAGACGATTACAATAATTTTGATGGCGCCTCCTGATGGAGGGGAGAGGAGATGGAGGGGGCGGAGCTCTTCCTGCTCCTGGATAAAAGGTTTTTTAAGGACCCTCCTTCTCGTCTGCCTGTTTAAAACAAACATCAAAATGCCTTTTTTTGTTTTATTTTCTCATCAGGACTGAGTTCTCCTGCCATAATGAAATATATCTCCACTCTTACAGTAGAGTTTATTATAAAAGAAAAAATAAGGTACTATTATAACATGTGAATTTTAACGTGTAAATAAATGTTATCGTTAGATGCCGTGCCTCCTCATAAGAAGATAGGAATAAAATAAACAGAACACTGTGCTGCAGTGGTGTTGACGTCCGGCCGACTCCTCAAGAGACGTCGACTGGAGACGATGGAGTCACTGCGGAGACGTCTCCCGTCCTGTCTGTCTGTATGTCTGTGTCTCTGTCTGTCTGTACGTCTGTGTCTCTGTCTGTCTGTACGTCTGTGTTTCTGTCTGTATCTGTGTGTGTCTGTCAGGAGATTACTAATTTAGAGCTTTAAAGAGGCATCAGCTGATCAATGCGACACGAAGGTTTCAATTTGTTTTCCAACTTTTACATTTATTTTAAATTCTAAAAACCCGGTATGTTCAACTGAAATACTGCAGTACAGGTACAAGTACCTTAAAGTTTTCCTGGAGCACGGTACGTTTAGCCTGTTTGACATAGAAAAGGAAATGTGACCTGATGTATCCTGGTCCTTCCTGATCGGCTCTTTCCTCCGAGGTTTCTGACTTTTCAGAATAGCTTGTAAAACTCGAATAAAGACTCATTTTCTTTGTTTCTGCAACATCAAAAAAAAGAAAACCTGAACCTTCACATTAATCAGGAAACCTTGTCTTCTTTGTTTCAGGACAAAACTATGTCTTTAAGATTTAAACACTTTCCGGAAAAGTTTTCTCTCGTCAGCAGGACCACGTGCACGTGTTTGCTCGCTGTGCATGTGTGTGAGAAGCTAACCATCCATACAGACGCTATTAAAGAGCAGTAACTTTAGTGTTTTCCTCTGTATTAAAGCAAATATGCAAGAACAGCCCAAGTATAGAATAATCTCTAATATGTAAATCTCTCATGTTGTGTTGTTTTGTACAGCATCTGGTTCGGTGCCTTATGAGTTTACCACGGAAAAATGAAAACTCTGTATACAGTCTGTCCAATGTAACGATTTTTAAGTAAATAACCTTATTTTAGTACACAAGTGCTCAGTGTCTGCTGTGATTCTTTCATCTGCTGTTTGTTTCTTCACTTGTCTCTAATGTAAAGACTCTTTTCACTGGTTCGTCTGCCCAGAAAAAACAAACTTAGATGAATTTAAATACATTTTAGACAAAATGAGAATCAAATAAATGTGTAAGAAAACTGAACTGTATAAAAGTAAGAGTAATATGGGTAATTACTCATTTTATATATTATGGGATAAATAACCCATTTTACTTAAAATATAATTTGTCAATCCCAATATTTTCATACTCAGATTTGACTTGGGTGATTTGCAGTTAGAATTTTAACCATAAAACAATTTCAATGATTTTGTACCAGATTTAAATTTTCTGTGTACTGTAGTTTTATTTAAGATGGACATTTAACCTCAGCAAGTTTACATCCAGTGATCAAAACACCAGTTCACCACCAGTCCTGAGGAACAAGAGCCAGGTGACGTTCAACCATTCAGAGCTCTGAGTATTAAAAGATTTCATGTTTGTGAAATAACTTACTTTCAAAGTTTGGTTTTGAGACCTGAATTCTGACTAAAATGACAATTGAATTCATTAAAGCTGCTTTTACAAGCTTTAGTTTCAACACATCTTTTCCTGACATTTGGTCACTCAACGTTTGAATCGTTCCTTAAAAAAATGACCAGAATAATTCAGAAAAAGGAATTTTCCTACAACTACACGGTTGAGTTTCAGTTTTTATATCACGACAAACTGAGCAGAAGTCTTACAACAGATCTTTAGAAAATGTGTAGCTTCAGTTTTATTTGGCTTCAGCTCCACTAATGTGATAAGTTTACTTAATTGTTGATAGACTGATAATTCAGACGGTTTCCCTTTTTGATAAACCACGTTGAAAAACTACATAAATAAAATCACAGAGGCTGAAACCAGTCATTTCAACTTTTAAAATCCCATCAAAAGTACCCAGATGATTTCTCTTGTAATTAATGGTCACCATCAGAAAAATATAAATCTACTTCTCATTAAAACCTGTTAGGATTGGTTCAGTTAATAAAACAGTCTTTTATTTTTAGTCAAACATTTCCGTCTTTATTGTTTAACGTCTATTTGTCCTCGGGCTTGTTGAAGCAGTAGGTGAGGCAGCACTTTCCGCAGTAGTGACGATCGAAGTGACTCGCCATGAACACACCGGCGCCGCACTCGTCCGCCGGACACTCACGCCTCAGACGGTGGATTTTACCATTTTCGTCCACCTGCAAAAAAATCAAAATGTTCAAAACTGAAGACAAAGAGCTGGAGATTCATCTGAAGCGATGATAAATCTTGTGAGTGTAAGAACTGCTTCAGTTTCAGACGGACTTTACCTTGTAGTACTTGAGCACAGCGAGCTTGACCTTCTTCCTCTTGTGCTTGTTCTTCTTGGGGGTGGTGTAGGACTTCTTCTTCCTTTTCTTGGCACCACCACGCAGCCTCAGCACCAAGTGCAGAGTGGACTCCTGGGATCACAGTTAACGTCAGTATTTGAAAAACTGTTTTATTCTTATATAAATGACGTTAACAGCGCAGTGACCATGGTTTTAAATGGACTTTCATCCGTATCAGCAGGTGAACAAACTGCTCACCTTCTGGATGTTGTAATCTGACAGAGTGCGTCCATCCTCCAGCTGCTTTCCAGCGAAGATCAACCTCTGCTGATCAGGAGGGATTCCTGTAGGAGGAAAAACCAAATATCAACACTGGACCGATTCCTCGTCTAGGTCTGAAGCATCAGTCTCAGAAACAAGCAATATGATTCTAGTCCCAATTATGACGCGCCCAACAGGTGAAAACTACAACTCCCAGAATGCTCTTCACCGAAAACATTGCTGCAAATATTTGATTTACTTTAAGTTAATCTGACAGTTTGTCATTAGTCCACAAAGATGAATTTGTGGACCCTAACCCAGTAATAGAAAGTTTTTATAGAACTAATTAATAAACTGAGAATTTGTCACAAGCTCTAAACTTAATATTGGAAAACTATGTGAAAAGCAAACAATGTCAACTTTATGTACCATGTAGTTAAAACTTAAATCCTCAAATTTACCTGTGATTCATATGAACAGTAACTAGATGTCAGTGTAGTAACTAAATATTAAGTGTCACAAATGACAGTACGTTCCATGGCTGAAGAAAATATAGACATCTCATTTCTATAACCCCAAATAGTGTGATCGTTAAAACAATAGATCAGCTCATCTGATACTAGAAGTTTATAATAGTCCATAAACAGAGTTAAACATATTGAACTCACCCTCTTTGTCCTGGATTTTGGCTTTGACATTTTCAATAGTATCTGACGGTTCAACCTGCGGAGACACGGAGAGGTGAGATTTAAGATAAGATTAATGAGCTCGTTAATAGTCCAACAAGGAAATTGGCACTATTATAACAGCAAGAGAATAAAAAAGGTGTCAGTGAGTTATAAGTGTAAACTACATTTAAATATGAATATAAACTAATACATAAAGTGTAAAAACAGTTAACAGAATACATATTACAGTTAAGATAGTAACTGAGTTTAACTAGGTGTAGTTTTCCTTTGTCAGTTTTAACACATTATCACGTGTTCGCTAGAAAACTCCAGATTCAATCATCACACACGTGAAGTTCACAGAAGTTTAAAACTTTGATTTTTTAACGACAGTGACGTGAACAGTCACATTCTGCTGCTTCACACGTGTTTACGGTTCTCCGCAGATAGCTTAGCCACTTAGCTTCTCCTCCACAGCTAACGACATTAACATGTGAGCAGCAGATTAAACTGAGCTTTAAGTTTAAACCGATAACTTAGCTCGAGTTAACACTTTAATAATAAGTTAGCATGTGATCTATAGTGACATTAAATCATCTGTTTCCGGTGAAGTGAGGGAGAAGCGGCCGCGGCCTCCATCACAGCCCGGATCACCCACCTCGAGGGTGATGGTCTTCCCCGTGAGGGTTTTGACGAAAATCTGCATCCTGGCGTCGGACCACCTGCGGGGGAACAAGGAGCAGACGTTAGTGTCGCGGCCTGAGCTCAGACTTCAGCTAACATGAAGGATATTTGTGAGATTTGTCAGTTTAACGCGGAGCCGCTTCTTACCGCGGCTTCAACGCTAATGGCGGAGCATGAGAAGAGGTCCTGCGCAGTGAGACACGGGGTTTTCTCCCCGGTTCTGCACGGAGCAGGGTGGCCCTCAAAGTGCCTGGTCGAAAATACAACACAAATACTTTTTGAGTTCATATATCGTCTTTTTAAATCACGTGTATTTGGATTAATTTTAATCTTAATTTCCACGTATATTTTAAATGAATTAAAGAAAAACAAATGAATATGTCTCTAAAGTTGTCAAGGTTACTATGGCAATGTTGAATAATGGCCTCCCTGGGGGAAACGTCGACTTTTATCCGAAGAAAAAACAAAACAGATAAAATAATAAAGATGTCGGAGCCGAAGAGCTCCAGGAAAACAGCAGAAGAAAGAGTTTTAACTTTGGACTCGTTGGTTTCAGACGCAGATGAAGGTTTGGTTCAGTTTGAAGAACATGACGAGAAAGAGGAGCAGCGCTTCATCACCAGTCGCTCCGTGTTCAACAAGGTGATGTCATGTGATATATAATATAATAAAGTCTTTATAATGTTTAATCTTGGTTAGTTAATCCTTCACTGACATAGTGACACATCTGGAAACAGAGACAGGCTGGAACAAACACATCAAAACTACAAGAAACAAATTATTAACAGATTTAAATCAGATTAACATGAACAGGAAAAACTGCAAAGACAATATAGCAACTTATTATTGATAAAAAATCGACTGAAAGCTTTAGTTTAAATTAGTTTTCATTCAAATATAATCACCTTTATGAAGATCTGCTGGTTTTCCTTTATACTTGAAGTTGACTTTGTGATCATTTACTGTTGTTTGGATGAAACCATGAAGATGAAGCCGTCGACAAAAAAAACATTGATTGATTGAGCAGCTCATTGATCCAGAAGGAAAATAAGAAATGGTTGCAGAGTTAAAAAAAACCTAATGACATTACCGAAGCTTCACTTTAACCAACTACTTCAGTGAAATCCTGCTTTTACGTCCATATATCAGCAGAAATCATATAAATGCATAATAATAAACACTCACATGGTCAAATCGTTCATTTAATATTAAATACATTTATTCTTTAGACTATTAACTAATAGAGGACCGTGATTCACGAGTATTTATACAGGGTTTTACAATAATTATTATTATTAAAATAATAAACTCTTTTTATATAGCACTTTTGTTACAGAGTGTTTTTCAAAGAAGAAATGAAACCAGACAGATAAAATGTGAATTAAACAATGGAACACAATCAGAATAAATAGATTACTTAAATCCACAATGTGCTCCTCCTCACTTTTCTGACAGGTTATTGGTCGAGCGACGACCTATAAGAAACTCCTGTTGACCATAAAGACAGAGTACGAGGATTTCATCAGTGAGCTGAAGAGGAGGGAGGATGAAGACAAGAAGGCCCAGCGAACTGTGGCATCCTTAACGTCACTTCCAAAATCATTAGTGACCTGCCAGAGAAGAGCGGAGCAGCTGAGGGTCAGGTTTGTGTGTGTTTGTTTGTGTGTGTGTGTGTGTGTGTGTGTGTGTGTGTGTGTGTGTGTGTGTGTTTGTGTATCACAGCGTTCATATCAAGCATATTCTTAATTTTTTATTTTGTGGTACAGACGATTAAAGAATCATCATGTTGTATAGTAACAACCGTTTGTTTCTTTCCAGGATCTCTGACCTTCAGAGTGAAACATCAAACCTTCTGGAGGAGCAGAGGAGACAGAAATCATCTGAAGGGCGGAGCACATGGATCCCTGGTACCACTTACAACTGATCATTACACCTGACTGTGTTTAATCTGTTGTCTCATCGTCGGTCCACCTCTACACTGAGAGTCGGACTCACAGTTGAACCTCTTGCATCTCTCAGGTTTGACTGTGGCTGAGTCCGAGGATCCTGAGGCTCTGGACGAGCACCTGAGGCGTCTCGAGGCCCAGAGAGCTGCTCTCCTGGACAGGAAGAGTCACTGCGTCTCTCTGGAGGTCAAAACACTGCTGGACGGCGAGCTGCAGAGCGTCGAGTGCCACATTGAAGAGCTGAGCACAGAGAACCATCAACTGAAAGTTCTGTAAGAGCCAAAGCACCAAACCTGCTGCTGTCTGTGTTTAGAATCATTTCAGGAATATTTAACCACTTGTTTTAGGATAAAGATACAGATATGTATAAACATAAATAGTTTTAAATCTTGGGCTCACATGAAAACATTTTTATTTTCATGTGGATGTTGTTTTTCTTTCTGTCTCGCAGATACAAGCGTCTGAGATGTGTGTGTGACCATTTGTCTAGCTGGGAGGAGGAGGAGGAGAAGGTTCCACTGGAGGAACTCCTGGGTTCTATACTTGAGAACATCAGTCAGACCAGCGGTGAGACACTGGTGTCATCCAAAGACATTTAGATTTCATTTTACCATAGTAAATACGCAATACAAAATGGACGAGTCTGAAACCTGTATAGTGTGTAATGACCAGCAGAGGGCGACTCCACTGCTTGTTTCTGTAGAGGACTATGAGAGAATGACTCTACTTCTCATGTTATAAGGCCAGTAAACATTTCCTCACGAGTTTACGTCTCAATCTCTAGTTTCAAGACGTTTATTTTGTGAACTATGATCCATTTAGAGTGAAAAAGGCCATAACGCACCATATGTATTTGGGGTGGATACCACTGTGTGATTGAAAGCTAGCATCATCTTCAAGCCAGTCTCCACCCACCCACCCACCCGCTCTTCTAAATATGGTTTAAAAAAAAAAGATGGTGCTGAACTTACTGTCAAAGTGAGGCTTCAAACCAGCAGCTCACAAACCAGTGGGTGACGTCACGCTGGGTCGACAGTTGAATATAAACCTGTTTGACATCTTCAACAAAAACACTGACCTGAACACTGACCGACCTCAGTGAACCTCAGTAATTCTGATCAGGTGTTCAGATGTTTTTATTGTATCACCAACTTGAAATACAGTTGGACTCAAACCTTCCTCTGATTGTTCTGCAGTGACGGACGATGACGATGATGGAGAGTTGTTTGAGACCGAAGAGCCGACTGGAGTCAACGGGTCCGAACTCGTAGCAGATTACCTGGACAGGTGCTGCCTTCACAGACGTGTTTGTGGTCTGTTATGTGAACGCTCTCTGAATATCTGTTCGCTCCTTCCATCAGGTTCATTCAGCTCTTTGACTCGGCTCAGTATGAGGACGCAGCTCTCGTAGCTGCCAGATCTCCTCAAGGAGTCCTGAGGAACGTTGATACCATGGAGATGTTTAAAGGTCAACACACACACACACACACAGAGATTTCTATACTGTACGAGTTTCCTGTTTACAAACATGCTTCCACCCCATTATTAATGAACGTAGTCTTGACTTTTGTAAACTATGACACAGATGCAAACGTTCTCCTCCTGATTGGTTGTCATCAGTCATGTGACTCAACCAGCAGCAGTGAATGTAAAGCACTTCTAACACTTCCTGTCAGTAACAGTTCCAACCCGTTGATGATCTTAACGTTCACCATTGCTGTTCCTCTTTTGTAGTATTCTTTTTAACTAAGCAACCATTTCTCTCCTCTCAGGTGTGACAGCCGCCCCGGGGTCAGTCCCCCCTCTCCTCCTCTTCTTCCAGTCCCTACTGATCACTGCTGTCCCTGGTACTCAGCTGTCGGCTCCTCTCTCGCTCCACTGTGTCCTCTTCGCCCTGCGTCATGGCGCCTCGCAGCTCGTCACCCACGCCATCACCCAGAACAAGTGAGCACATGAACCAATCATGAGAGTGTGAGGTGTTCCGTTCTCTGCTGGTGTTTCAGGTCTTTCTCTTCACAGACTCACCTTTTCTGAGCACCTGGGTGACATCCTTATCGAGCACGCTCTGGAAAACGCCAGCGTGGCCGACCTGTGTCTGGCGTTGGCCACCGTCGTCTACGAGGCCTGTGGGCTGAACAGGAAGACGGCACTGAGCATGTGCAGGAGAGGCCTCATCCACAGCGCCGCCAAGTTCATGCACCACTGCAAGGACCTCAAAGCTGGTGTGTGTGTGTGTCAGCTTGTTCTTTCATTTTGTGTTCTTACCTAACATTTTATCTCTCTGTGTATCTCTCTCTCTCTTTCAGAGGACTTTATTTGGGTTCTGTGTCGCTCGCCCAGCCTCACCCTCCTCCAGCTGTTAACGGAGCCTCAGACCAGTGTTCGGGCGGCCATCTTGTCAGTGGGTAGGGCCTGTTCAACTCTGATGGTTGACCCTCATCATGGGGAGTTAGCGCTGCAGCTCCTGGACAGTTTCGTCAGCCGAGGTCGAGGTGCGTCAACAAACAGATAATCACAGACAATCATTTACACTATAGACTGTAAATAAATATTAACAAACAGCTCTCAAAAGAGACATCTCTGTCGCCTCCTGGTGGATGGCTGCAGCAAAGGTCATAATCCCTCCTCATCTTTAGCAGATGGGACAAATCAGAATAGACATTAAACAAATGTTTGTCAAAGATTTTTTCTGTCATTTAAGGACGTTCTTATCACACTGATATTTGTTCATGTTTCTGATAAATTTGGTTTAATTTTTGATGGTTTAAAGATAGTGGCTTAATTTTTATATAACAGGAGGAAATGGAGATCCATCGTCCATCTCTATTTATAGTCTATGACATTCCGTGACAGAGTACCCTGAGTACAACTTAATGTACAGTTTTAAACCCCTTTACCATAAATCAAGAATCTAATAATTCATGTAAAAATATAAACTAACTCGTGACCTCTGTGTGTCTCCGTCCTCTCAGAGGTTTTTGAGAATGTGATCCTGGAGGACAGCAACTCATCGGTGGACGTTTGGATCAATGTTGCGTCTCTGTGCTCTGAGCTGAAACGACCCGACTTGAACCGGGCCATCCTGTCCGTCCTTCTGGACCAGAGCGGGACCAGAGTCCTGTCCCCGGACCTGGAGGGAGCCTGTCTCATGGAACACGTCTTCCTATGAAGACAAGGCATGAACGTTCTCCCACACAACAACACACGGCCTAACAACAGCAAATACTCCTCTTCCTCACACAGAATCTGGTTGTTGTTGTGTAAAGGTTGGACTATGGGCAGAAAAGGTCTCTGGTTCGTCTCTGGTTCGACTCCACGAAGAGACAACAAAAAGACGAACCTGGATTGATCTGTCCTAAAATCCAAGAGAATTCTCCCTACCCTGTCTAGTGCCCCTGAGCAAGGCACCTTACTCCCCCAATGGCTGCTCACTGCTTTGTGTGTCCTGCACCAGATGGGTTAAATGCAGAGGATAAATTTACCTACCATTGCATGATTGTGTTGTGCATGTCTGTGCATGTGTTTGGTATAAATAAACTAATCTTAATCTTAATCTTAATCTTAACCACAATATAATTCTATTATTCTTCAAACTGTCAATTAAATAAATGAAAACATTAGATTCAGTCCAGTTGTTATAGATCCTGAATCATCCGTCATCATCATCATCATTGTCACAATCAGGCCTGTCACTGTGCCTCCTGACCTTTGACCTTTAGCTTGTGTCAGTGAAATGACTCAGGCATAAACTAAAAGCTGAAACAGTGGCGGCTGATGGCCACCAGGGGGGGAACAGGTTTCCAAAAGGAAGCTGAGCTCAAAGTGGCCTTAAAACATAAAAGTAAAGAAATCAGGCAAATCTTACTGTAATAACAACATCGACAAAAATCACATCCTGACATGAACTGGAGCTTATACAGGTTAAAGAATCATTTATGATCATATGTTAGGAATTATATCATCATGATGTCACAATGAAGTCAGATAATAATGTCATGTAGTGAAACAGTGCATTGGCTTTACAATCAAAGAGATTAGAGACACAATCTACTGTTTGTTTAGATGAACCAATCATCCGTCATGATTAAATGACATCATCACATGATAACAGACAGTCACCATTGTCTGATCAGGGGTCAAACAGCATTGAGCCTATGATCCTTTTCATTCTAAATGTTTTGCAAAAGGCCACAAGACAAAAACAACATTACAACTAGAATAGTACTGATACTGAAATATGTAACAGAGCACAGTATCTATAACTGCAAAAGTAACTCTAATATTAAACCAGTGACCTGACGTCATGTTCGCTGCCAGATGAATGTCACCGGTCATCGCTCATCAGATGTCAGACGGGAGAGGAAAGAAGAAAAGTGAAATATTTGAACAGTTATTTAAATGGAACACTGACTGCAACCATTATGCAAATGTTATTGAGTAATGACAAAAAATTGAAATATTCAAGTAAAATACTTTAAAGTCTTTGAGGTACTTCCCACTAGTTTATTACTGTCTGAAGGTATGTTCCGAAAACAACTGTAAATACACAGGAGAGTTCCTCACTGAGGTGATGCTGAAGGGAAGCAGAAAGACGGAAGGAGGAGAAGAACCGAAGGAAGAGGGGAAAAGATGCAAAGGTGCTGATTCACAACCGCCTTGCTTCACCTCATCACATTGATCCCCTGCAGTGTGTGTCTGTGTGTGCGTGTGGTTGTGTGTGTGTGAGAGAGAGAGCGAGAGAGAGAAGCTGACCCAGCATGACACAGCTTATTTTCACTCTCTGTCCCTGTCACTTTCAAACCCCATCTACTTCTCCCAGGATGCCACTGTTAAGAGTGAGAGAGCGTCAAACCCCCCTCGACCAGTTTCCAGATGTGAGACATGTTTATGTTTGTGTGTGTGTGTGGAGCAGATCTTCAGTTGGATTTCACCCCATAAGAGACTGAAAAGGTCCTCACAGAACAAGAGAGGACTCAGAGGTGGGGGGTGTTACAAAAAAAAAAACAGACTCATTGATGTGTGTGTCTGTGTGGGTCCAATGTCAGCAAAAGGGGACATATTTAAAGATTGAGAAACGTCTTCTAACTGGGAATACGTCACATATCCTCTGATGTGTTAATCAGGACATTACTGTTAAATTGAGTGAAGCCTTGAGCTCTTTAGATTCTCTGATCACAGTCAAACTTGCACCATCAGCACCAACGGTCTGATTTAGTCCTGAGATATTTCTGACGACCACCTGGTCTTTCTCACACATTATCATACGTTGTGCTGCTCTATCTCTGAAACAGACACATATATATTTACGTTATATATAGACTCCAAGCTGTAACTCTATATCTCCTGCTCAAGCTGAGTTTAGCTCCCTGCTCCTCTGCAACTTAATGCAGCTTCCTCTGAATGAACTTCACCAGTAACTCTTGAGAAACTGAAGAAGAGAAAACTAGAATGTCACCTATACATAGATTTCACATAAATCAAATCACAGACACTCGTGGAAATCAGTCTAAATATGTCAGATTTGTTTCTTCAAGATCCATGAATTATTTGAGCAATCAGTGAAAATATATAAAAGCGTTCTATCTCAAAATGTTCAAGACAAAGATTGAAAATAATTTTATGAGTTATTTCTTGTCTCATGTCACATCCTTCCAACGAGTTTCATTGAAATCTGTTTTACGTCATTCTGCAGAAAAACCAGTAAACAGGTTTGAAACAACCAGGCAGAGGCTGAGGTTCCTGAACGCACCATCAGTCTGCATGTGGCAGAAACACTGAATTACAGTGAATGATTCGTCATCCTCAGCAGACTGATGATTAACTGAACCTCTGCTCTGAACTAGAATTACTGCATTGTTTTTCTTTAGTTTGTCATTATGTTCTGTTATAAATATACACTCTCTGGTTTTCACAATGAGAGAAATCTGGAGTTTTAATGACTTTGCATATTTGCATTTTTGATATTCTCTGGTGGCCTTGCGGTTTAAAGGGCCTACCGTGAACCGCAACATCCAATCAAAGCATAAAATCTGATATGAATGTAAATTATTGTTACATATCATCCATTATAAATCCATGGGAATTGAATGTTCTTGGTGCATTAAGATTTAAAACCATATAGGAGGTGTTAGCTGCTTGACATTTCAACTTTATTTTCAAAATGCTAAAAAGTCTTCCTATGATTAGTTGGACAATCAACATTGAAACTTTATTGTTAATATTTTCAATATTCTGACTTTATTCTCAATATTTGAACCTAATTCTCAACTTTTAAACTTTATTCTCAACATTCTAACTTTATTCACAACTTTTCCACTTTATTCTCCACATTTAAACTTTATTCTTAACATTTCCACTTTATTCACAATATTTAAACTTTATTCTCTCTTCAATTACATTAGAAAGGTGAACCCTGCTCCCCTCGTGTATTTCCCCCATGTGTGACCCTCACTGTGCTCTGTTTGGAACAACGTGTGAAATAGCACATGAAGTACAGAACTCAGTAAAAGTACGTGGTCCTGTAGCAGTTATGTAATAAAGTTTGAGTCTGACTCAGTTTTCTGCTCCTCCTCTACTTAACAGGTTGGATTGGGGGCGGGGTCAACGCACAAGGCGGCTCTGGTTGGTCACAGCCGGCTTCACTCAGAGGTCATCCCGCAGGTGATTGGTCGGCAGAGTTCCTCCACTTCTTAACTTCACGCTGGTTCTCGGGGACTCGGGTCCGACTCTGGAGCAGCTGTGGTGCGGCGCACTTGTCCCCGTTTGTCCGGTTCGAAGAAGTAAAACTCACCTGAAGGAGTTACCGGCAACGTGTCACTGATCCTCCCGGTGGAAGTTTATTACAGGCGGCAACTGAACCCCCACGCACTGGGTCTGAAACTTTTTTCCACTTCAGGAGACACTTTGTGAAGAGAAATAAAATGGCAGACACCGAGGATCAGGAGGTCTCCTCCTCCACGGCTCTCTTCAGCGAGGCGATGCACCACTACCAGGCCGAGCCGGACAAGCCCACACAGGACCTCTTCAGCCTGGATGACATCGTGGACCTGGTCGGCGGAGCTCAGGACGCTCTGGACCGCCACATTGCCGAGGACAGTGCACCACACGAGGTCACAGAAACTCCCTTCGCTCCGGTGAAGCTAGTGGAGCCAGAACCGGAGCCGATGTTCGTGGAATCCGAGCCCGAGGTGGAGGAACCCGAGCCCGAGGTGTTGGAGCCTTTCCCGGACTCCACAAGCGCTTGTTTTGCATCAGAGCCCATTTTTGCGCCAGTGGAGCCAATCTTTGTTCCGAAAGCCGAACCCGAGAGCTCAAAGATCGAACCGGAGCCACAGGCTGCACCCGAGCCAGAACCTGCCCCGAAGAGAGACGCCCTCCCAGCGGCTGAAGCTCTGAAAGAAGCCCCAGCCCCCGCAGAGGCAGTAGAGCGACCTGCGGTGACGGAGGAACCACCGGCTCCAGCATCTTGTGAGTATTTGAACGGGGAAATGGCTGAAAATGAAAGTTTAAACCGGTTTAAACGTTTTAATCAGCTTTATAAACTTAATATGCTCCACCGGTTTGATGGAAATTCAGCTGAGCTGGATGTTAACGGTTTTTTCCCGTCTTCATCTTAACCGGTTTCCTTGCCTCAGATGCGGGTTAGCATCGTGTGCCCACCCAGACGCCGACATGAAGGCGATAAACGCGGGTGAAACATCACTCTTTAGTCGGTTTAACCAACTCAACCCACCGCTGGGTGTCAAATCGAGTCAAACTGCGGCATTTTCTTCACATTAATGAGTTTTCCGGTCGCGGTGCAGGTTAGCCCGGTTAGCGGGCTAGCGCTGCCACCCTGAGGCGAGCGGATGGTGTGTGACAGGCAGCAGCCGCTCGCCGCCTGGATGTGGCTGTGAATGAAGGATTCACACTTTTAACCACTCGAGTTTTTATTCGCTGTGAATGAGAACGACTCGAATCCACGTTTGCTGCCTCTCTACCGGGGATGAGCGGTGCGGGAGGAGGCAGCGTGGCCCCCGGGTCCCGCTAAGCTGCAGCGATGCGGCCCACCTGTTCTCACCCACAAGCCTCACGTCAGCTGCGGACGGGACGAGCCGCGGGTTTTCACCGTTTATCCTCCATCGAGCAGCGAATACACTTCCTCCTCTAACCCCAGAAACATGTCTTTATATGATTCTAAAACAATTTCACGGGAAGATGTGAAACCGATCCACCGTTTCAGATGTCATCGTCCATCTGCTCGGTGCCGCTACTCGCTGTTGCTAGCCCCAGTTCCATTATCGGACGCCATTCCCTTTCTTCTGGTCATTGTAGGTGCAGCTAATGAGGAGCAGCACCAGTTGCTCAGGTGAACATCTGCGTCTCATGTGCGCTAAACCACTCAAATGCAGATAAAACACGTGTTTGTTCCTCCATCAGCCAGGTGCTCCCCGGTGCTAAAGCTAACAACGTCACCCCGCAGGCCCAGTTGTTTATTAACCCTGGATTTGGTCATTTTAATCCCGGTAGAAATGAGAACATGTCCAGTAACTGTAATGTGTCAGAGGCTCGGATGACGGGTGAAGGAGTGGCCCGTCAGACAATGCTGTGTCCGATGATGGATGCACGGGGAGTTAGCGGCTCAAGCTGTAACCCGGAGATTAGTCACAACAAAGGAATCCGCTCTGCGTCCCCTCCCTGTCGGCTCCTCTGCAGCTCCACGTCCCCCCACCACTCACTTCACCGCTTGCAATCAAATAATACGAGTTTTAATCTGTTAATGAGTCATTCAAACCCCATGTTTTACCTCCATCTCCGCCCCAGACCAACACCCCAAACCCGGCTGCAGCTCAGTCACAGAGGCCTGTGTACTCACAAACAGCCATTGCTGCTCTGAATCCTCGTTAAACGGCCTTTTGATCATGTTTGGACTTATTGTGACGTATTGTGATGTGTAGGGAGTGAATATTGTGAGCTGTGTTGTTCCCTGAGACGTGTGAGGTAAACGGGCCTGTCTGGGCTCCATCAGGCAGCAGGGGCAGGGTGGGGCTGCTTGGCAAGGCCACTGATGGAGGTGGATAAACCACGAGCTATGGATTAAAGCCCCGCAGTCTGAACAAAAGACCAGAGCATGTTCAACATATCATTTACAAGATAATAATAAAAAAATAAATCCTTTTCAAGAATAAATGGGGCTGGGACTGCTACTGCTAAGGTTTATTTTCAGTAGCAATGAGTCGGCAAGTTACTTCTCCAGTTAATCTTTTAATCTACAAAACATGATACGGTATAATAGAAATATGAGCAATGTGAACAAAACATATACAGTGTAACAGTAATGCACATGTATCAGTATTCCAGGGTTTATTTTTGATTGCATTTTAAAATTAACTGTTTCTAAAGCAGCTATTTGTACGTTTCTTCTCTGCTGCTGAATGTGGTTTCCTGTTGGGGTCGAGTGGTTGAGACCAACTCCTGAGCTTCAACAGCTTCAGCCAGCGTTGGGTTTGGAAGACAAAAGGTCACAATGGAGGTCCTGGGCGTGACAGTCACTCGCTATTATAAGACCGGCCGTGGGTTGCTGGGTAACAACCTCAGTAAACTCCAGGAATTGAAGCAAAACACTTTGATATTGTTTTTTTGATATAGAATTTGTGGAATAAAAGAATAAACTTAGATGCTGAACTTTCACAGTTTTTTTTCTTGAATTGAAAGTAAACAGCTGCTAATGCTAACGGGCTGTGTAGCAGTAGCAGACACGTACACATGGTCCCCCTCTTTAAGAGTCTGGTTGAACATTAGCATCCTGGAAAGATTTACTGCTTTTAAAGTTATATATCATTATAAACAATATCTGCTTGTGCCAGATAAAGTAAAACATTTGCAGAACCATCAGGTATATTCCCTTTTTTCTAAGGTTTTAAAGGCAAAATGATTCATCAGTTAATCAATAATATTGACCATATGTGGGTTAAAATGCACCGTGTGTTAATGACAGACACAACCCGTCTTTTTTCTGCACACGAGTCTGACCTGATGCCTCCTGCTGTGACTTCGCATCACACAGATTCTTATAAAAAAAAGAAGTTTCCTTCCCCACCCATCGGACAGCGCTACTGACAGGCCGGCTAATTGCAAGGGGCTCAACGGTCACCACCGGCCTACATCTTATTTTTGGGTCACCCACATCCGTCAGCGTGTGTTTGTGGAGAGCTTGTGATGTGGTCAGGTGGATTAGACGGAGAGGGGAGATGTCAGACACAGAGTCACAGAGGCTTAAGCTCAATGAGCGTGTGTGTGCGTAGGCCAGTGTTGTTGTTTTCTCTGTATCCTGGTGAAAGGGACACACAAGTGGGGTTAAGTGCTCCGGAGTCCGAACCCCTCGCCCAAATCAGTAACACCACCAGGCTCCGCTCTGTTGTTTCTGCTCTGCCAACACAGCAGCTGGCTCAGCCTTACAGAAATGAGACACGCCCCTGACTATGATGAGAACCACATGTTAATCTGCTCTAAATCTGGCTTCTTATCGCTCTGATAAGTGCAGACGTTTCCAGAAGATGTGCTGTTTACCCATCTTGTGCTGATTCGTCACATTCATGTTGATTTCTCAGGTCGTCACATTGAGCTGAGGGACATTTTTCCGTAACAGAGTATGTTAAATTTGTGAACAAGTGGATTCCTGGAGCTGGAATTGATTTTGTTTTGAATAATTGATTGATTTATGATAAGTAGCATCGACGGGAGAAGCCAGATGTTGAATTTATAGATGACTCAAGCCCCTTTTCAAGTGGTCAAAAATCCGCTTACATCTGGCTGTTGTTATGTGAATGGAAACAATCAGCATTCACTTGTGGGTCAGATGACTCTGCAGTAGACACACGTTTTAATCGGCTCCGATCGGTAGTTATGGAAACATGACACCCAGGTGAACAAGCGCATTTCTTTCTTTTTTTTTTAGTCTAGACACCGACGCTGTGACGTACTTTGATCTTTGGGGAATTGCCACGTAGATGACAGACGTTTGTTTTGGGTTTTTTTTATTCTTGGATAAAATGTGTTAAATACAACGCTGACGAGATAGGAGGTGGGGAGCTTCTCAGTTTCTGGTATCTTTGTGACGTATA
Source organism: Platichthys flesus (assembly GCF_949316205.1). Lineage (NCBI taxonomy): Eukaryota > Metazoa > Chordata > Actinopteri > Pleuronectiformes > Pleuronectidae > Platichthys > Platichthys flesus. The sequence goes on from NC_084956.1 coordinate 4,026,308, forward strand.
AGTCTTTTTTAAGAGGGTTTACCCACGTTTAAAATTAACAATGAATACCTGCTAATGTTGTTTAATCAGTGTTTCTTCTGTAATGTTGGTGAAACCATCTGTACAGCCCATCCCCCACCTACCAGGTGCACAGAAGAACAGGCGTGTCCTTCTCATGTGAATCCCAGCATGCATGTATGTCAGCAGTTCACACAGTAGCAGCAGTTATCACAGGGCCAGGCAGACTGGCAGTGTACATTCAGGACTGGGTTTTGGTTTAGCTGGAGGCCAGTTAGTGTCTGACTCTGTGTTCTCTGGAGCTAATGGAACAATGTCCAATCAGAGAAAAAAGGCTCAGGTCAAAACTTCTGAAAGTGAAGGAGCAGTCTGTAGAAACATGCTGAGCCACAAACACTGCCAACCTCACATCTCTGAGGTTTTTTAATTGTTTTTGTAGAATTACATAACTGTTGGTTCTGCAGACCGTGGGTTCAGAGGGGGTGCAATCAATTGTCTGTCTGTCTCGTAACCAACCAGCTAAACCCAAAATAAACAACACAATATGACCATTTAGAAATCTATAAAAGGAAAGAGCAGTACGTTCTGTATTTAAAGCAGACAGGAAGAAGACAGGGCTTCGATGGGAATTGTACATTGAGTTCTTTATGTTACAAGATGGCAGCAGGTGAAGCGTTGCCCTGGAGTCATCATATGTCGAACTGTGAGATACTTATAGCTGAAGGAGGAGAAAAATACCTCCGCATGTGCAGCCTTAACCTTCCATGGCAATGGCGTTTGAGTCGTCACTGCTTCGTGAAAGATGGTAACGTTTGGAAGTGACAATGGGGAGTTTGTGGTTCTCAACTAAATCAAAGAAATGTGCAGGTAATTTGAAAGTGTAGAATATACAAATGTTATTGGTTCATTTTCTGTAAAGTTGTTTTTGCATATTTTCTTATGGTCAAAACAGCCAGTTGATGATTGTTTTACTCAACCAGCTCATTAAATACCCATCAAATCGACAATAATTATTAATCTGCAGTATTGTGTTTCAGTTAAACTCAGTCTTATTAGATTCAATAAACTAAAATCTAAAATGTTTCAGTCTGTTTAATAAATAATACAAAGAGTTGAAACCAATCATATTGGTCAAATCTGGCATAGTCGTTTATGTAGTTGGAACTTGGAATTATAGTAATATCAAAAAGAAAATGTTTCATACATTAAATATCATAAATGGAAGGTCTATCAAAATACCCTAATGTTAAATGGAGAAGTGTTGGCTGTAACATGACCAGGGCCATGGTGAGCTGAGCTGATTCTCAGGTTACTCAGTCCGGATGATCTCCACTTACACCTGAACCAGTGCCAGAACATGGTCTGACATTATTTGCAGCTCGTCGGGTGCATTTAGCAGCTGAAAGCTTTAGCCTCTGGATTTCCTGGAAAGGCATTGAATTCAGCATTATCCTCAATAAATCCACTGAATGTCATAGTGACGTTTTATTCTAAATGTGTGTCATTGGTTTGATCCTAGGTCTTCATCACCTGAAGCTAAAACTCGACAGCAGAGGTAACCAAACAAAACGACCTAATAAGAATAATCATTATGGTCTAATATCACTATCAGATCAGTGTTGTAAATTTGAATTTCGAACTAAATCTCTGAAGGATTTTATGATAACAGCAATACATTTGAGAATCAACCTAAGATTCTCGTGATTCATGCAGATTTCTGACTGTGATTGTCAAAGCTTGATCAAGTGTTTAGTTGTTAAGTGGAAGGAGGAATTCTGCCCGTGCCACATCGGTTGCGGTTCAGCTGCGGAAGTCAAGGTCATGTCCATTTACCACAGCTGAATCGCAGCCGATGTGGCCAAGGCAGAAGCTGAGCTATTAGCTGTTTTGATCTTTGGCGTCAAAACAGCAAATAGTCAAATCTTAAATACTTTTAACTTTGAGTGATCTAGTGCCTTGCTAATGAGCAACCCTCCCTTTTCCTGTCTGTATTTTCCTAATTACTTGAGGGATTAAGTCTTTAGGCCGCAGCCACGGGGAGGGTTGCACACAGGGACTCTTTGTTTTATTGTTTTCGGAAAGAAGCTTTTTTTTTAAGCTGGTCCATAATCAAGCTTCCCTGATTGAGGCATGAAGTCAAATTATTTAGCTTGAGGCAAAAATCATTTATGCTGCATAATGGATGATTAATTACTGCATCAAGTGTTAAAATGGGGTACATGACAGCTCCCAAAAGTCAAGCCAAATCATCTGGATCTCCCCCTGGTGGCTCGTAGCATTCTACTCGCTATTTAAACAAGAGATGGAAGAGATTAAGTTTTGCAGTTGGATTACTTTGTCTGTTTTTATTTTCACTAGTTTGTAGCAGTTATTCGTGGCTCTGTGGAATTTCTTTAAGTAGCATTTTCTTTGATTGTTTTGCCTCATGTGACCTCTCACTTCAGACACATGCAGTTAAGTTGATTTGGTAAAGAGACTCAAAATGGCAACAGGCCCTGTTTTCCACATGTTGTCTCTTAATTGCATTTAACTTAATTTACCATTTTATAAATAACCTTCTACTGTTTTGTTTGGTTGAACTTACGCAACAGCTCAGATGCTCAGTTTCCTCTCTGGCTACATTACAGATGGGATTTGAACTGATTCTTGCTGTTCCTGTGCTGCCTCTTTGCATCCATTCTTCTTTATCTTTCTCAGGCATGTAAACTCCACCTGTAATGTCTGCGTCACGCTATGACACAGATGTTCCTGTCACTCCTTATCTGACCTGTCTTCCCCCCCCCCCACCAACCTCAAGCAAATGTTTGCATACCTGAGAGAACTTGTAGAGTAAGCACTGTTAATATCCAGAAACATGTTAAACATCCTATGAATGTTGAGCTTTGATGCCCACAATGCTGGAAAAAGTACTAAGATCCTTAAGTACAAATTACTTATAATACCCTCACTGTAGAAAATGTGGCTTAAGAGAAAGTAAAATTGTATGTAAAGTAAAGCAGTTACTCTTTTGAAAATGTCAAACACATTGGAAACCGCTTACAATGACCACGTTTGTCCCACGCCAGAGTGATCACTATAGGCAGTTGATTACTATAAACAAATTGTGTAGCTTCTGTATGATAGTCTCAGAACTTGAGGGAAAGGAAACTCAAAACGTGCAATCATCCTACGTCTCGTTTAAATGAATAGCTTGCAGCCTCCCACGTGTCTCCTTCTCGTTCTCTTCAACACACAGGTCGCCACATGTTTTTTCACAAGTTAAAGTTTAGGGCGGTGATTTCCACATTATGCTTTCTGAATCTTCTACCATCTTCTTGTTATGGAAGATGATTTCTGTCTCTTCCCCTGGTCGTCCTTTCTTGGCCTTTCGATCTATCTGAATTCACTCTCTGCTGCCTTCTTCTGTTTCTTCCACAGATGTACCTTCTCCTTCTAAAGCTCAGCCTCATCCTCTGATGCAATTCCCTAAAGGCAAGTTCTCTCTGCTCACTGTTTCCTCGTCTTTTATTTCCCTTCACCACTTCTTCAGTTCACTCCCTTGTTGTGTGCTGTGCTGTCACTTAATTTCGAGTAGCAAGAATAACCCACTGCATGTGCAATGCTGTATTATTTGTGGATTTGAATAACACTAAATCAGATTTTTGACATTGCTTGTGTTTGTGTGGCATTCTGACTTCCATGTTACTGTTGTAGAGTAGATTGTGATGAGCTACAAGTAGTTTATAGAGGAATAATGATTCTCCTTAGGCATGACTTTTTTTATTTACGTTTTAAAATGTATTTTCTTCCAACAAAATTTTCTCAAAAGTCCTTTGAGAGGAATCATTATCTACTGAGAGAAGCATTGGGCATGGTTTATTGGAACCAGTTTTGAGGCGAAAAAATGATTCTACCACCTAGTTTCCGACCAGGGTGGTAAACGGATCACCAGACAAATGCTGACAAATCTCAACTGTGGCCGGTAGTCTGCTGATGTATTGTTGTCCTGATCATGTCCCTGTACATCAGAAATATCTACTAGAGTTTGTAGAGCTACTATCGAACTCTCTGGGACGATTTACATGCCTTATACTTATACTCCACTACCTACTAGAAGCTAACGTTGTACTTGCTAAATGTAGATGTCCGTTTAATTCATAAGATACTTTTTAGATTATAATTTAACTAACTTAAATTCATTACAACATTGCTTCAGGGCTTCCCACAGTCTAACTATGTGATAAGACCACTTTGTCTGAAGCAAAGACATAAAGACAAATGTTCATAAATTCATATTAAAATCAGGTGCTGTCACTTCCAAATAAATGGTTGAGATGACGTTTAACTGGGGTTTATTCCATCTTCACAGCAGGATGTGGAAACTGGTCAACACATACTTGGTCAAAACTCCAGCAACACTTTAAGTATCGAGAATACTCAGACTAATGTGTTTTGGCCCGTGGTCTCCCTCGTTGTCAAGTATTAGCTCTGATGAAAGCAAATGGTTTGAGAAAAAATTAGTTCATTATGCTGCAAGTGTTCCTGGATGTTTGATCGCAAGACTTCCCCTATTTATGCAACATACAAGACGTTCATGAAAGCCATTGACTTCAAGCCCTGTTGTATAAGTAAAGCAGGGGGATTGTACAGGGGGTGTTGTGTGTTGTCACCACTAACAGTGCAAGCACAATTATCACAACCAGTGTTACTGTTTTTCCAGAATACAAAGACAAACCCCTTAGGGGAACACTGTTACTAGTCGTGTTGTGCAAGAGGCCACGAGATCCCAACAAACTAATGACTAAGTCCTCGTACAGTATTGCAATTTGTAAAATCCAAATGCATTTAGGACTGGCTCATGTAGAATCCACTACCTGGACTCATGTCAAACTGTTGAAGCATCAGAATCAGTTTCTGTGACTATCAACATTTTTTTAGACTACTTAGTCTTTTTGAGCCCAGCATCTGTGACAGTAATTCTTTTTTCCTGAGTTCATTTGTTCATTAAAGAGACTGTGAACCTGTTTTCACTCGTCATGAACTGATTTAAAACCAGATGCACCGGGCTTGAGAAACTCCTGCGGTTAGATTGTACCCAATGAGGAACGTCTACTCTGAAACACCCACTACAAATGAACACAGAAAACCATGGATAGCCTTGCATCATTAAGGTAACAATGACCCATAATCGAAGACACTTCCCATACAATATGAATAACTGATACATGTAAAGTTCTGTCTAATATTCAAGCTTATATGGTAATTAGAAAATATGCTATTTTGGAATATTCACAAGGGGTCGTTCATTCAACAAACTACATGGACAGTCTACCTGCCACAGCCAACCTTTCTGCAGCACTTGTCTGGTCTTTATGGTGTTAATATTGTCTGTTAATTTAAAATGTGGAAGGAAAACAGGATTTAAAACTGACCGACATAACCTTGGTGCAACCCAAGACTACTAAAATTCTAAAATGCGACAAATACATTATGTATTCTGGAGAGATTTGATCTAAGATCACAATTTATAATCTATTGTGGTACATGTGATAGCAACGATCAATACTGAGCTCGATGCAGAGTGTTTCATTACTCAAAACACGTTGGCTATAACATTTTTTATAACATGAATTACATGCAAAAGAAACAATATAGCCTGTTATTTTTGGTTTAAACATTGAATTCCACAAGCTAGCTCTCAAAATGAGTCGTATTGGGTTGCAGATTATGTTGGAGGGTTTGCAATTCCACTTTCCTTTACGTTTCTGTTGGCAGACAAGATTAATTCGGAGTTTTAATCTCCAAACCTTCTTCGATTTATTTTCAGTAACTACTAACATCTACCCAGGTGTGGTGAGCACTGTGAGGAATGGAGTATGTCTTTGATATGTGCTGTATTGCATTCTCCCTCCTCCCTTTCTACTCAAGAACTTGGGCAGAAGGGTGATTCCCCTGCTCCCATCTCTCCTCTCTCCCCTCTTCACTCCCCCGACTCACTGGAGGAGCTCTCTCTGACCGATAGTCCCAACCAACCCCCTACTTCAGGATTCGCTGCATCCTTTGGCTCCTTCTCCACTCAAGCCCCCACTATTCATTCCAAGGACATGCCTTGGGAGCGTGAAGAGGGTGATTCTGGGCCAGGCCGTAGTAAGAATAAGGAAGACCTTCTAGATCCCTTAGCTGGTCCTTACCTGAGTTTAGGGAAAGACCCAGGGCCCCATAATCCGTGTGAAGACAGTGGAGTTTCCTTTTCACCTGAGGAGAAGCTGATTAGCTCAGACAGGTCCTCTACTGGCCCCTCCCCCGTGAACCCCCAAATGATGGTTCCAGAATCTTACCTTGCCTCCTCTAACCCAACAGAGCACTGGGATTCACCATTCTTAGCCTCTCAAGACAACTCCAAGGTCACCATGGATAGCTTCTCCAAGGATACGGCCCCCCTTAGCTCCTCCAACTATGAGTCCGACCTGCATGGCAACCAGTCTGAAGAAGATGATGACTTGATGTACGAGGTGAAGAAGAATATTAACCCATTTGAAGGCTATTCTCCACTGGCTGATAGTGGGTACTCCCATTTTGGAGACTCCAAGTCTGACAGCAGAGCTTCTAAAATGTCAGAGAGTCCTACACCCGATCTGGTCCAGTATGGGCAGACTGGAGAATCCCAAGATAGCCCACCATCTTTTATAGACATGGGGAAAACATTTGAGCAGAGCAAGATGTCCGCTGACTCACTCATGCACTCAATGAATCAGTTCTCATCCGGCTATAAAGAAGAGGAACTGGAAGAGGAGGATATTGCTCTCCCACCATCACTTCCAGACATCCTGAAGTCTTCCCCACTCAACCCTGAAAAAATGGACTCTGGTTCCTCAGAGGGAACCCCGGAGGAGCAGAGTCCCATCTTAGAAAGAAGAATGATGGAGTCACCCAACCCGCCAATCAATCTGTCGGCAAACAATCCATTTGCCTTCGATGCTAAAGTGTCCCTTCTGAAGGAGATGACTGAGGAGATGGAGGGGAAAGTTGGAGATAAAGGGGATGAAGACCAAAGCTTTGACGCCTTCGATCTTGTCAAAGAGGCAGCGGACACCACACCAGTTCAGGTCAAAGAAGAGAAATCTGTCAAGATCGAACAGAAGGATTGGTTCTCAAGCCATGATTCTCCCAAAATGACCGATATGTTTGAGCCACTTGACTTCCAGAGTAAAAAGACCACTGCTGAGGATTCAGATTCAGAGTCACCAACAGCCGACTCTCTGTCCCCAGTCCTTGAAGCCATGGCAAAAAACCCTGCGAGCTTCCAGGTGGAAACAAAGGAGGAGGACCTGAAGATGGACGTGGAGGAGGCAGAGGTGGCTGAGGAGTTCTCTGAGCATGAAGTATCCTCTGAGGAGTTTGAGTTTATTGAGCGACCACCAAGGGGTGTTATCGATGAGTTTCTTGAGGCTCTGGATACTTCCAAGTTTGCTTCCTCCAAGCCCCCAGAAATCCCCATGGATGATGACCTGAGCTTTGGCGATGTGGCTCGAGTCTCTGCTCCACCTTCAAAAGTAGCCCCACCCCCAGAGGTTGAAGAAGAGGCTCCAAGTCAGAGCTCCTACTGCCTCCTTACTCAGACATCCCACCAGAAGAGCAAGGCCGAGCTAGAAAAGCTGGACATCCAGCAACCCCTACCTTCAGCTCCGCTTACCCATTCACCTGTCCACAAACCAGAGGAGCCAGTAGCCAAGAAGAGCGTGATGCGCGGGAAACTGTTTAAGATGCCAAACCTGAACATAAGCACAGGTAAAATAAAGCAGTTCTGGCATGGAAACCACCTCCATCCCACATCCTCCTCAGTTTCCTCTGGCACTTCCATGTTCATCGGCATAATTTCATCTTCACTCTTTTGTTCTCAGTTATTTTCTCCCAACCACCCACCCAACCGACTAGTAGTCAGAGTTTACTTAAGATCCCATCACCTTCTCCCTAGTGTCACCTTTTCTTTCTTGCATTGTCCCTTTTTGCATTTCCTTTGAAAATTAACCCTTGCATTTTGCTTTAATTGTGTGTTTGCATTTTCCATCTGTAGTTAGATTTTTTTTTTTTTTTTTACTTTTGCTGCATTTTGTGCATTTCTGTCTCATATAACATAATTTTTGTGCACCTGAAAGGGCTATCACTTTATTCTCCAAAAGTCAAGTTCAATTGAATTTAACACAACAAATTTCTTCAAATCTTTTTGAAATCCCCCTGAAGTCACCTGAGGACGTTGATGTTTTCTCATCTCCTCTGTGATGACTCCCTCGCTGCCTCAGTTTTAGAGTTCTGTCTTACTCTACTGTTAAGTCAAAAGGGCATGCAATAGTTTAATGTGATGGTGAGCCCCTCTGCTGGATGACGAGGCAAAGTACTCCCCACGGTCTAGTTTGCATCTAGAATGTCTATTTTGAATTGGAAGAGGTCCTTACAGTTCAAACAGAAACTCTTATTCAAATGAATGTTTGAATTTCAAATAAGGTGACAGCCCTAGCACCTTCTCATGTTATTTTATTTTAATTTTGTGATCCGGTAAGTAAACTGATTTTTCGTAGAAATATTCCTTTATTTTGCTTTTGTAAAATCCACTGTAAAAAAAAAGAGGAAGATTTTGTTCCTATTTTATGAAGAAATGGGAAATCCAATGTTGAGCAGCGACGGACATCGGTAAAGTTCCTTCTTTTCGCCCACATTGTAGTCAGTTTGCCTCAACGTCTTATTTTAGCTCTTATCTGCTCTGGAAATAACTCGAGATACCAAAGTGAAACCCAACACCACCATAGAGACCCCAGCACCCCTCACTGCCACATTCACTACCACACATACAGAGCTCACAGCCACACCCTGCGACTGACTGAACGAGCTGCTGCTCTGATTTATGAGCTTCACAACCTCTCCCACAGCCTCTAATGTGACATGACATCAGGTTTTATGAACATGAGGCTGAATGTGACATAAGGATGAACTTTGTGCCAAATAACTTTGGGTTGTGATGACATAAGGGGTTATTGAACTTTCCATCTATTTCTGTAGCAGGGTCATTTTGACCAGTAATTTTTAGAAATGGAAAATTCCTGGGTTTCAAACATGACCCAAATTGGAATTTTCAAACGGTAAAAGAATAAATAAAAATGGGGCTTCTGATCAACAATTATTGCACATTAAAGAGAATGTGTTTCCACTCAAAAACTCATAGGCTCACTGCTTTGTTAAAGATCCAAAATCTTTATTAGTTGACAACATAAAAAAAATATCCTTGATTGATCATGTGATCTGTAAAGAAATTAATTCATTGTGTCATAAGAGATGAAAACTTGGAACTATCTTCAAGTAGAAACGTCATCTTGTGGCGTATCTACTTCACTGAAACATTAAATAATTTATCTAATCACTGGGTTGGGACTAAAAGAATTAGCATTATACAACTCTTTTTTTTTTTTTCACAATCTCTGAAGACTCCTTCCCCTTAGTCTCCATTTTAATGGATGACTCAGTTTTGAGTCTGATATTGATCAGTCAATATTGCGTACGATTACACACAGATAGCCGCTGTGTTATTACAGCAGGAGGACTTTGGTCTTTGGGACGAGCTGCCCAGGCTTTAGTGTGTGTGTTGGAGGAGTCTCCTGTTAATTAAAGCCTCCTCCTCCCTGCATTGCGACACTGGCAGGCCCACAAAGGCATCTCCGACCCAGATACCAGTCACCAAATGTTCCTCGTTACACAACTCAAGGTGGGGCGCTGCAATCTGATCATAAATCTGTGCTTTGTTTTCTCTATTCTGATTTATCAATCACCAGACTGGATAGTCTGAATTACTGTACTTATACCAGATACTTTTTCTTAATTCCTTCCTGTACTTTTTTCTACTTAAATAATTACATAAGTAAAAGAAATACAACCAAATATTAAATTGTTGTCCGATCCTCAAGTTAATGATTTTAAAAGATAAACCTGTCATTCTCATGGCTTATTAACATGGGCAGGAAGTATCAGGGTGACGGGTCAGCTGGTACTCTACTGTCGTCACTGAGTCAAACTTTGTTCTTCCTCTTTATGCAACATCTCTTTCACCACTGAATCACCACACTGCCCTGTGTTGTAAAATGTCGGTTGAAGTTTGTTGCAATTTCATTTACAAACAAGTTAATTCATTCAACGTTCTATTCAGTGCATCTCATTTAGCTTTAGTTTCTTTTAATTTAGGGTCAGTTTAGAATGTTGCAGATAATTAATACAGTTTTTGAACCATAATAACATACAAAGCTATCACAGGTAATTAGTTTTATCTTGTGACTGCAGCCAGCCTCGCTATCATGCTCAGAAAAACAGATTCCAGAACTTATAAAGGATATTACCCACACGTACATGTCTGTAAGTTTGTCTCTTCTGCAACAGTCACAAAGATGAGTTAAGAGGTTTATCAGGAGAAAGGTGCTCTCTAGTGGACAGAGTCTGTGATTACCACTGTGATGATCACTCTCTGGTTCTGTTCTGCAGCAGATTAGACTCCATAAGCAACATTAAGTTATGTTTCTGTTTGTTTTTATCTCGGATACACTTTTTTCAGCCTGTAAACAGGAACCAGCTTCACTCAGGTTCTCACTGTTGAAATTGATTTCCTGGTTTTGTTCAGAGCACTGACAAAACATTTTGTGGGAAACTACAGCAGCTGGAAAATGAGTTAATGTGGCAGAAAGCCAGTCACTCTTTATTTATTTATTCTCAACTCGAACCCCTTGTTACAAAAAGCCATGGATTCATGCCACTTCAGCCGTTTTAAATCTTGACACTATTGTAGATGTATGAACTAGAATCTCCCTCAGGGCAATTCCTTCATTTAAAGTGTTTTTGGAACAAGTTCTAAAACAATTTTCTACAGCATCCACATTATCTAAGCTACACTTTAGTGGTAGTTACACTAAAGGTAGTTGGTTAGTTTCACACTTAAATCGATTCAATTGTTGTTGCGTAATCCCGCTGATTGTCTGAGAAATTGACAGATACCTGCAATCAGACATTTTCTGGAATCTCGCCTTTCACACGTGTGCAATAGTAGATCATACAGCCCAGGTACCATCTTTCCATTCAGTTTTGTGGAAATACGTTAAGTACTTTTTCACAGTCCTGCTGACAAATGGTAAAATATTGGTGTGTGTGTATATACATTTTCAATCACTTATTCAGTTATTAGATGAAAAATCAAACGACGAATTTGAACAAAAACTTTCCATAGATTACATTTGGTTCTTTGTATAAAGAACGTTTGAAGGTTGTTGGAGCCGGGGATCGGGTTAGATTGCAGGGAATTGTCTGGTTTGATGTCACACCAGTGTAGATTTCAGACTGGTTTTTGTGTCATTTTTGAAGAAGGATCTGGTTTATTTTCCTTCAGATATGTGTAGCTGTTGAATGACACTGTACCAGGCAGCATCAGCTGAGATGAAACATTCTTCTCTTGCGTCTTGATGCTTCGTCAGCGCGCGTGAGGCAACAGGAGTAGGGAGGAGGAAGGGTGACGAAGGGGAAAGCAGAGGGAGATTTTGGGGAGGGTGGAGAAAGGAGGGGAAAGGGGAGATCAGACAGTGTGGTTTTTAGGGGGAGGAGGGAGAGCATAGCAGAAAGAGGGAGGCGGGGTTGAGGCAGATTCGTTTATGGTTGCCGTTTATAGTTGCTGCGTCAGAGCGCTGGCAACAGACAGTCAGCTGACAGCTCGCCTGCAGGATCGACTTCATTTGCTCGCTGCAGTCACCCCCCCCTTTCCCCTCCCCTCCAGAGGAAGTCTCGCTCGAGTTCTCTCCTCCCTCTCTGTCCTCCTCTTCCTCCTGCAGCCGGACACACACATTCACTCCAACACGTTTGCATTTGCCGCCTCTGCTGGGTCCCTCTCTGTGTGGAATGTGTGTTTGCTGATCTGAAGGCATGGAGAACAACTCTGTGGACAAACCGGAGTCTGCCGCAAAGCACTGGAGACGGCATGGTATGATTCTGCTGGTTTGTGGCTCGGGCAGGACTGTGACTGTGTGGAAGGTTCAAGCTGCTTCAAGAAGAGACGTCGTCCCCAAACGTCTCATTTCTTTTATTGCCCTCGGCTCCTCTTTCATGCAATGAAAGTAGGACATGGATGTTGGAGACTGGTGCTTCTGAGACGTGACTCGATTGGTCGTTCAGAGTCGGACGTTGACGCACTTTTAACGTTTCCAGCCAAGCCTGTCCCTCCTCCATTGATTGAAATGCAGCTTTCACAGGCCAAGCTTTGCAAACTTTGATACAAAACTGTAAACGATTTCAATTTGATTTATTAGACGTGTGTTGTTTTGAATATTTTGATGGATATAACGACCTTACAGCTACTTAAGGACACATTTAAGGGAAATTGTGGCGAACTTTCAAATCCCTATTCGTTGTCTTATCTGTGGTGTAAAATTCTGTTCACGAGATGAGCTGTAACTGATTGTGAGTCCTCGTTGTTTTCTTGTGTTTGCACCCGGAGGCTCTGAGGATTCTGTGAACTCGCGATTGCAGATATTTTCACACAGTTTGCTGGTTTTGTTGTGCGACTGCAGAAGCTACAGGGCAGTTTGTTTGGCAGGGAAGAGACCTTTGGACAGTCAGCCAGTCATCCACTGTGACCAAAGGTAGAGCGGAGGAGGGGAGGGTTTTTTGGAGCGGAGTGTCAGCTGGCAGTGTCTTGATTGGACAGTGAGCCGGTGATGTGCTAATGAGCTGGAGAAGAGTCAGACCAGATCTTTCAATAGACAATTGGCAGCCTTCTCTTAAGGGCCCCACTGTGATAAACTGAAGGACATGTTCAGGGTCTGTGATAACGTGACTCAGGTTTCAGACGCTTGTGGTTGATCTGTCCCTCGAGTCTCAAGACAATAACATTAATATACATTGAATAGAGAACATGATTCAAACAAAATGGTGGTTTAAAATAAGCTAGGCTAAAGTAGAGTAAAGCTAATAAACAGAACTGTCTACTTCTAATCAGCTTCTTCTTATCAGACCTGTCGATCATCTGAGAACTGATGAGTAACTAATTTGGTGATTGTGTAAATCCTTGAAGTCATTTCCGGCCACTAAACCTAATATATATTTTTTTCTTTGACCAAAACAAACTTTTTACAGAGTTTACACTTTACAGTGCTGACCATCATGTGTCCAGTAGTCGCTGCATCATCTGAGGCTGCGGTCACTTGTCGTCTCAACACTGAAGCCTTTGTTGTTTGTGTGTCTGTGCTGAGCTTGGGTCTGTTCATCAAACCGCTGTTGTTGTTCATTGAGCCTATAATGAGCCACGACTAAAAGAAGCTGTGTCTGAGGCTGTGAGAAAGCAGTATTTGGTATTAGTGTGTTTGTGTGTGTGTCAGGGACAGGGAAATAATGTGGCTTTATGTTTTAAGTCAGACCAGCAGCAGAATGAATCTCCTTCCTCTTTCCTCTTAATGCTGAGTTCGATGTCATTTGTTCATCAGATTAAGACATCAGTTTCGTTATGTTGAACCTGATCAGAGTCAAATCATGTTGGTTTAAGATGCACATCGATGATTGGCACCGTGAATAAAGCATCACAAATGACTCGGTAACGTTTAACATATATTTAGCACGCATAATCAGTATATAGACATGAAGTAATTAAAGGTTCGGGCTCCGGAAAGTGAAGCCTTTTTGGAAGTGTCTATAACCTGCATTCTCTAGAATCACCAGCAGAGGGCGACTCCACTGTCGACATGTCAACCTTCAGAGAAACGGAATAGGTCAAATGTCCTTATTTTGCTACATTTCAAACTTGATTGATCAAGAAAACAACCAGAAATCCATGATAATAATGAATCACCTTATAAATGTATTAAAAAAGATCTTTACATAAAAACAGCACAATCATAACCTAATGATACGCTGTAAAACAGTCACACTGGCCCTTTTTATTGAGTACAAAGGACATCTGCATCACAGTTAAATTAATTCAAAGTTATTTAAAACACCAGGGGAGAAACGCTGATAATTTGAACCACGGTTGGTGTTAACGTTGGAGCCGCCGCTCTCCCAGCATGCACCTGGAGTTTCCTGGACAGCTTGTCATCCCTTTTATGGATCTTTTTAAAGCGAGCAGATCTCTGATGACTGCTCACTGTTCCCTCTGTTTCAGAGTTGGATTTAAATTCCTAACTTTTATCTCATCTTAATTTCTGCTTGGCCTTTCTGGAGCCTGGTTATCCTTGTACAGTTTGGTTGTGTAACATTCTTCCTCTTCCTAATCTTCCTCCTCCTCATGCTGATTCTGTTTTCACCTCCCTGTGGTTGATAGTAACAGATCCAATCATGCTGAGTGATGGTGTAAAATGTTGGACTCGGGGACGTGTTGGAGGCAAAGATAAATGGATCCTAGTCTTTTTTTCTGCTGAAAGAGCTATCTGTCAGTCTGCTGATTACTTGGTCGATTGATCCATTTGTCTAAGAAACATGGACGAACGCCTTTTGTGATTTCTCTGAAATCAAGATTAGGACTTCTACTGTCTCATTTATCTTTACGGATTTGTAAGATGATCACTCTAAGCTAAACATTTTAAATGGTTCCAGATCAACTGTCTGTTGATTAGTTGATTAATCGTTGCAGGTCTGAAATGCACATTATTGGATAGAAATAGAAAGATGTTTTTAGTTGTAAACTCATCATATAACTGATTTACCTCCATACCCCTTATCTTTATATATTATCCGAAAAAACAATAATAAAACCGAACAATAAAAAAAAGATAATAAAAACAAACATCCATATTAAAACCAGTAAAAAGCTTCTATATTACACACGTGCTTTAGTGAAAGATTATCTTCAGTTAAATATCAGTTTAATTAGAATCACGTCTCGGAGCTGATCGAATCAGTATCGATCTGAATCGATCGTCCAGAGAGACGCAGCTGCGCATGTCTCTCCCTCTCCCCCCGCCGCGTGTCTCTCTCCCCGGTCTCTCCTCCCGTCAGCCAGGCGGAGCTGCTGTTTAACGGAGGTTCAAGATGGACGCCAAACGGGGTTAGTCCGCTCATAATCTGTTGTTAACCGAGCATCTCTCTCTTTATTTCCCCGCTTGTGTCGCTGCCTGTAGCCGCGCTGGTGTTCGCATGTGCACCGGGAGCGTGGCTGCTCTCAGCCCGGGGAGGTTGCAGGCGGATCGGGCCGAGTCCCGCGGAGGTCACGCCGGACTATTTGACGTTTTGTCCCCGCGGTGTGTTCGTGCTCCGCCGATGCGAGTTATCAGTCGGACATTAAAACGTTTTGCGGGAATTCAGAGAGGATGAATCGGTGCTTGGTGTAGAACGCAGCGGGGAGAGAAGCGATGAGCGGCCGCCGTTAGCTCGCTGTGATGCGGGTCTATTTTTAGCCAGGCTCCGGTGCTAGCACGCCCGCTACCATATGTAGCCAGGCAGCCGCATTAGGACCGTGGATCCTCCTTCTCCTCCTCTTCACCCCCGCCGCCTTCTTCTCCTCCTCACGTCGCCGGCTCGGTCCGGTTCTTTTCCCGCAGACAGGGGTTCTGTCTCCGGGGAAGCTAACGGGGCTAACGCGGAGGTAGCATCACCCTGAGCGGTGTCTGATCTGAGAAGCTCCCATCGGGCCACGTTCCGCCCCCATCACCGCTTAAAACACCGATTCTACTCAAAAACAAAAAGATTAGAGACCATTTTAAGATCCAAGCAGAAACTAGTTTGTTCTATGCCCCAAAATTCAGATTTGTTCCCTGATGTTGGTCCATAAATAGATTTAATGTAAAATAAATAGGGTCTAATAAATATAAATCCATAAAAAGTTACTTGTTGAATAAATCTCATCAACTGCTGGATTGATCTGTCCTATAAATACTGAGGGAAAACCCCAGATGTGTATATGCTTCTCTGCAGTTTGAACCTTGGGAATCTGCCTGGAATTTACAATTTTGACCTTCCAACAACCGATCAATGACATCAATAGATAAGATATCACAAACACTGAGAAGCAGAACAACGCTGTTTGTGACTTGACTAAACGTTTCACTCATATCACTTGCCTTTGACTGTGAGGCCTCAGTTTCGTGCTTATCAACCCATTTCCTGTAGATAGATGTAACTCATTGACCCTCCTTGTCCCAATGAAACTACAAATCCATATTTCTGGGTTAAATCCTGTGTTTCTGTTAACTTGTTATAAAACCAACATCCTGGTATTTTCTACATCGAAATCAGTTTTCTTTTCCTTTAAAACTCTGTTTAATGACTCGTCCTGCACTTGGGGCCGTTTACTCAGTCTGCGTCCAATCAGAAAGCTTTCTGGAATTTGTAACTTCCTCCCCATGACTATGAAATCTGACACATGGCGACTGGAGCACAGGGACCTGCACTGTCCCATTCATCAGTTAAAGACACCGGTGTAGGTAAAGCTGGTGGCGGGTCCACGTAACAAAGAACTGGTTGTTGCCATGAAGCTCCATGTTGAGCTGCTGGTTAGTTCTGACTATGCCGATCAATTCTCGATCCATCTGATTATTTCACAATCGTTCAGATCTGAAGAACAAATGTTTGTTTTGAGCATCCAAAACCAAAGTTATTCAGTTTACTATCATATCACAAAGATATGTATCCTTCTTTAATGCTTCGTGTCAGGTTAAATTCACTTGTTTCTGTTGAATGTCAACCTCTAGAGAAGGTGGATCTCTGACCTGTTTGGTCTAATGTACTCTGTGAAAGTTGAAGTTTAAAGTGCCGCTTGTTGCCGACTTGAAAAACTGAATGAATCACACAAAGTAGACACGTTAAACTGTCAGATTCCGTCGTACACTGCAACGTGATGTCCTCTCGTCGCTCAGCGAGTCTGCAGGAAACCCCACGACTCCTTCACTTCTAATATTGTCCATTGACCTGCCTGGAATTCCCTGGTGAAATATAAGCATGTGCAGGCTGCCAGGTCGTTAGCTCAGCTGTCTCCCTGCACTGTCCAACCCCCCCCTCCTCCCCTCTGAGTCGTCGGAGAGGGAAGAGGCTCCTGCTGCCAAATGTCATGAAGTCCCGACCACCTGCAGAATGAACTCTGCAGCTGGTTTTTACTGTTAAACTCTCATTGAGTCCGTGGAATCAGCTGCTGTTCAATTGAGTATCCGGAATCCGCAAATATTTTCTTTGGCTTTGAGACCGGCATTACATTATTAAAGTCTTTAAAAAATGACTATTTTAACAATACCCACACATAAAATGTCTTTGACCCCAAAGGGTTAAAACATAAAGGCAAAGACAGGATACGGAATAGAATGTGGAGCAGGTGGGACGAGTCAACTTTGAGTTTAAGTTTCACGCTCAACTTGCAGCCGATTTGTTTGATAATGTCTCGGGAAATTGCGTGATCAGACCCTCAAAGCCGATGACCTCCAGCTGGTGTCGCGTCACTTGAGTTATCATCACGGTGGCGTCGGGGCAGAAAGTGGAAGAAAAGTCCAGAAGGCACCGAGATGAGGATGTTGATGAGTCACAAGCTGCAGCGAGTTTCCCCCTGCGTGGTTTTTCAAAATTTTCAATGACTGACAGTTGGTGACCCCTGTGATAAAGGAGACGAACTTAAAGAAGCTCCTCCTCCTCCCGACGATCACGAGCACCCCCCATGTGACGGCTGAGATGCAAAGCAGACAAATTTGGTTTCAGTTTGAACAGTCAGAGAAGTCGAGTGAGAACAGTGCGTGTGTGTCTCAAGGAGATTCGCCCTGAAGACACTGTGGTCTAACGCTTATTCTTTCGGTTCAACTGTCGCATATTTTCCCTGGACCAGAGACAAATTGAGTTTTGATTTAAAGTTGCAGTGCAAAACTACTCAAGTCTTATATATCCAGACAGAGCTGAGTTTAGATTAACATCCTTTTGATGTTAAAAAAACTAAATAATGGAGGTGTGGTGTTAGAAAGAAGTGAGAGCACCAGACTTATGTTTGGTCAAAATGTTTTCTAGGTTATTGGATGTTATAATGATTTGCCGACAGCTTGAGATGATTTAATTTAGAATACAGCTCAGTCACGTTTCTGTGGATGATTGACACTAACCATCATCTTCCTCCTCCTGCAGTGGTGGATCTGCTCTACTGGCGCGATGTGAAGAGCACGGGCGTGGTGTTCGGCGCCGCGCTGCTGCTGCTCCTCTCCCTGACGCTCTGCAGCATCGTGAGCGTCTGCTCCTACATCGGCCTGGCTCTGCTCTCAGTCACCATCTGCTTCAGAATATACAAAGGCATCCTTCAGGCCATCCAGAAGTCCGATGAGGGACACCCATTCAAGTGAGTCTCGATATAAAGATGATATGATCATCTCTGCAGAATGTCAAAGATTTCAGAAGAGAAAATAGAAATAAAACTTATTTCCTGAAATTTTCTCAGCGAAAGTTCAGTCACAGTTTGGTTTAAATGTTTAAGGAAGTGAAGAAACTTTCAGTTCCTGCAGGAAAAAGATGCCTGATCCTTGAATTCAATAGAAGTTTAGTAATGGGGACATAAGGTATTGATTGACAGCTGACAGTGACTCAGGATTGGTCGAGCTTGTGAATGGGCAGGACCTGTGTACTGGGCTCCACTCCCAGATTTACCAATGAGGTCACCAGCACAAGATGGCGGTTTTCGTATCCAAGATATTTTAGCATCACATTTGTACAGTGGGGGGAGGTGTCCTCTGCGCCCTGTTGTGTTTTGTGTTGTGTGTCTGGTTGTTGTGCATAGTGTTTATCCTCCCTCCTGGCTCTCTGACAAAACCTTCTTAGTGAGTTTTCACCTGCTTCCTTTAAACCCACAGTAAAGACTGATTAATCTGAGCTTAACTGGAGCAGTGGAAACTGAGCTCAGTCACAAGTTGTTCACAGAAATCAAAGCTGCACAACAGAGGCTGGATTTTCTCTTTTCCCCTGAGACCAAAAGTCACAGTGACTCAAAAGATCTTTAAGTACTTTTAACAGGAAACTTAAACCGACTGTCAGTTAAGTGTATTGAATATTTGGCACCAACTTTTAAATAATGGCGTATGACATTTAGAAACTTCACCATATCAGCTCTGTACTAAACCTGACCCTCTGCTGTCCCTCTCAGGCTGTACCTGGACCGTGAGGTGGCGCTGCCTGAGGATGTGGTCCACAAGTACAGCGACTTGGTTCTGGCCACAATGAACAAGAGCATCTGTGAACTGAGGCGCCTGTTCCTGGTGGAGGACCTGGTCGACTCCATCAAGGTGAGAACCAGTCCTTATTACATAAGAAGAGTCTGAAACTTAAAGGGGGAGAAGTTTTCTGGAGTAAAAAAGATTTGCTGCTGTTAAAGTAGCCTTAAGACGTATTAAATATTTAAATTCAGATCGAATGGGTCCTGACCACTAAAGGTCACCATGAAACTGTCTCTACTCTGCCAGACAGAAGATTTATTTAGGATCTGGACAAGTGAACTCATCATGTGAGTGAGCGTTTGTAATAGGTGTGTAGATCAGTGGTGGTAACAGTTACACTGCGAGTGTTCGGAGCGCTGCAGCTGTCGGGCGCCTGTCGTCGCCTCGCTGCTCCCTCCCCCGCTCCTCCGGTCCAAATACAGATCTGCACGACGCCCATCAGACTGCAGCGCCACAGAGTTTCCCTTAGAGGGTCACAAAAAGTCAGATTCTTTAATCCCATCAGGAGGCAGAAATGTTTCAAATTCTCCAAACGTCTCGGTGCATTGTGGGATACTCTCCCTCTGGTTAACTTCCTGTGATCGTCCATGCTGCAGTGGCGGTGAATCTTTACAACTGCAGCAGCAGGTCATTAAAATGTCACGCATGTTTATTCTGCCATCGAGCTGCAGCAGCATCTCTTCACTGGCGGCCATGTTGGCTCTGGGCCCCCGACTGTTCTTAATGTATTCGTCATTGACACGGATGGAAAACTGTCACTTTACATTACAGCTCTGAGAATGTTTGTATCACAACCGCTTCAGGGTCAATGTCTGTGAAATGTTTCAGCCTCTGATCAGAAACTTATGTCAAGAATCATTTTATGTTTTAGAATAAATTCTTTCTTTTGTCAAACTTCTTGAACTGAATTTTTTTTGATCTTCATTGGCTTTTGGTTTTATTTTTGTCCTATTTCATTATCAGCTACCGAGGGTACTTCATTTGTATTTAAATGTTCGTGTTTTTTGCAGTTTGCTGTGTTGATGTGGATCCTGACCTACGTTGGTGGCCTGTTCAACGGGCTCACTCTCATTATCCTCGGTGAGAAAACCGTCGCATGATCCGTGACAATAAGAGTCTTTAAAGGATATTCACAAGTCTTACTTTGGCTCATCTGAAATTACAGAGAAGCTGCAGTAACTTCTGTCAGACCGGACCAATTCCTTGTTGTACAATATCAAGCATTTTATTTTACAGAGTAAAGGATGCAGTAAAGATGTGTATTTATTTTACCTCGCAAGATTATTTTCTTGAATTTAAGTTCTATATATTTTGGTTTATTATTTATAGTTATATATAATAGTTTGGGGTCTAACTGTAAAATAAGACTCAACTACATTTCTTCATCATCACATTTTCTTAGGAGTCATTCCTAAGTAGATATCTTTGTTCATATCTGCCAAAATATTGATTTCTGAAATGTTTTACTGCAAAATTATAAACATCATAGAGGCTGACAGCAGCTTTTACCTCTGAACACAACATTTAGGATGTTCTGACCTTGTCCTCATATTTCTCCTCTTCCTCAGGTCTGATCGCAGCGTTCAGCTGCCCGATCGTCTATGAGAAACACCAGGTGAGACCCTCTATCACAGTTTGATCTAATTCTCCTCCTGTGATAAACTGAATCCATGAAGTTCAGAACAACTGTAAAGAAATGAAGAGTCTGACAGGGAACTTGATGCTGTGTGTTTCAGGTTCAGATCGATCACTACGTGGCCCTGGTCAACAACCAGGTTCAAAGCATTGTTGGAACGTGAGTAGACCCTCAATCACTCAATATATTCACATCTGTCCAGAGTAACCCTTTAACCTGAGCTGAGCTTTTCATAAATATAGAGGAAGAACGATATAATATTAGATGATTAATCATTTAACATGAAATCTCTTGTTTACATCAAAGATTCCCCATTAAAATCAAATTGAATCTTCTCACGCTTCTCAAACGTTGTCGTCCTGCAGGATCCAGGCGAAGGTGCCCGGGATGAAGCGCAAGGCGGAGTGAAGTAACGACAAGTCGCAGTTTGGAATGAGGAAGTTCTGAGAGGAAGATGTTGGGGGGTGGTGTGGGGGAGGGAGGGAGGGTGGGACGACATGAAGGAAGGCAGGAGGAGGAGAGGAGGGGTCTGGCGGTGACGCAGCCCTTCTTACTTTATTTGTCAAAATATTAAGAACACTTTTTTTCCCAATCCAGAATTCCTGTGTTTTCTGGAAAAGTCGAGGCAGGTTGACGACATTGATATTTAACATCTCCCTCCTTTTTTTTTCTAAAATCCAGTTTAGAAATGTTTATTTCTGTGACGTTAAAACTCCCAGAAACGCATTTTAATCCTGAACCAACCCTCTGTCCCTCTCCACCCAGTGCATTGTGGGAGGTCTGATGCTCCTGCAGCTGGGATTGGATGTTTTTTTATTTTGTTCTCGTGATTTAAATTCTTTCTTTCCCCGTCGAGCCGAGTGGAGAGATGAGCGCGAGCAGCCGACAGCACCTTATGTACTTTTCTCGTGTTTATCTTTTTTTTTTTGGTATGAATATTCTCGTAGAGTTAGAAGTATTTTGTGATTTTTACCATCGTGTCCCTAAAACTTCGAGCTTGTGTCCTCGGTAACCTGCGGCGTGTTGGCGACTCGATGTGATGACGGACGGATTTGTGAACGACGTCTTTGACTCCTGACGGGGCAGCGGAGGGGGGGGGGGGGGGTGTAGGGGGGGTGTATTACCATTTAAAAACTTCATCGCTTCTGAGTAACTTTAGCTACGAACATCTAGAAAAAAACCTTCGCCAGACAAACAGAAACATGATTCTTACATACAAGTTATTTCCATGTCATTGCAGTTGTGTAGTGATGAGAAACTCCGGAAGGAACACGTTTACATTCATCGACATCAGAAAATATTTAAAAAGTATAAAAAAAAAACCATAAAATAAAGTGGGATTTAAAGAAAACAAAATAAATAATCATACTGTCTGTGGAGCCGATATCTTAATAATGTTGAAGCTCGATGTGACTTTGGGGAAAAAACCTTCAAGCATTTGTTTGTTATGCAAGTATATTTGTGAATGATAAACTTCATACTTCAATTGTGACGATAAAAAGCTTCCAGCCGGGAGCTGTGTTTGTGGAATGCATTGTGAGATGTAAACAATTATCAATAAAGCTTCTAGACAAAGAAGTCCCGCCTCCTCATCTGTCCGTTAAAGATTGCTTTCATCATCCACATTGGTCTTCTGTGTCTTTGATCTAACTGTTTTTTTTCATATTCTACAAGTGATGCAATTCACTTAACTTTAAAATAATAGTTGTCCTCAGACGACGCAGCAGTTTCATCACTTTGTTCACAGATCTGTTCAAATCGTCACATCTCCAACACCAGCTTCCTGTGTCAGAGCATCATGTGGTCGGGTTCTATTCACACAGGAAGTGCTGTATTATTTTTTATAAGAAGTCACAGTTAAAAACGGGCTGACACTCACTCACGATTGGTCAAGTGCATCAGCGGAAACTCAATACCTTGACTCCACGACCTCTGCATAGACTCCAAATGTGCAAGATGGCGCCGTTTGTATTTATGATATTTCAGCTCCATTCCTGGACAGAGGGAGAAAGTAGAGACACGTCGTCCATTTTTATTTACAGTTTATGATTTTGACCAATTGCATAAGAGCGTCTAAATAAGTCCCTTTAGTTCCCCCCTGGGTCTCAGGAGACAGTTATTTGATTTGCTAATGTTGCAGAAAAGATAAAAACAGAACTCTTTGCAGTGGTAAATTTAAAAATCTTTATTTTCTTTTTGTTTAGCATTTGGACAGAGTGTCTTTAACTTTCAGTCGTAGAAGGGGATGTCGTTCATGCAGAGGTCCGGCTGCAGGCTCTCGAAGGTGCAGTCGGACGTGTTGAGCGCACAGCGGCCGCAGTAGCAGCTGACGGCCACGGGGTAGGAGACGGTCGGGTCCACGCCAGGAGGACAGTCCGGAAGTTCAAACGTCTTGTAGTACAGCTCCTGGTACGTGCACACGTGCTGGTACACGTTGAGGAAGGGCATCTTGATGACGGGATCCTGGAGGGAAGCAGAGATGAGAAGGGGATGTTAACCTGCAGCAACACCTACTGGTCAACAGGTGTAACAACTGCACGCTCGGTTTTTGTGACAATTTATTGATTTGTATTGTGGAACATTACAAAAATGTATCAAGATCATTTAACTCATCAAAAACTCCAACAAATATTCTTTATGAGTCTCCAGTCTGGCGACACCTAGTGGCCGGAAGCATTATGGTTTCAAGTTATTCATCCATCATCCCACACGCCCTTATGAATGCAATATCTCAAGGTCACCTCTAGTGAGCTTCTTTCAATTTGTTACAAAACCTTCAATTCGACTCGAAGATGAACCGATTCGATTTTGGTCTTTGAACGTCAAAGATCAAAATCACCGTGACTTCACGAAACAAAAAATCTTATCAGCACAACATCATGGGAACACCTCAGGGGAGAAAAGAGGGAAATTAATTCACATTTTATCTCCAAAATGTCAACTGTGACATCACAATGTTCCTCAAATCATTCAATTCTTTCAAAGTCTATGACGTAACATTCCCGTTCATTGGGAAAGTGGATGGATGCAAAATGGAGCTGGAAGAGGACTCGGATGTTTATCAACTTTGATTCAAATCTCCAAGACTACCTTGGTGTTGCAGTGTCCGCTGCAGATGGTGGTTTCCACGGTGTGACACTTGGGACAGCCCTCCTTCTCCAGGGACACCATCTGCTTGATGAGCTGACACTTCGGCAGCTGGAAGGCCACTGCCGACAGAAAACACAGCACAACACTCTCTTTAATGAGCGTCACTTCATCTGTGACAGTTCATTAATGTTTGGGATGTGTGATAATCAACGCGAATTAAACAGCTGATGTTCTGTTTTATACATTTTCCTTTACACTTAGTCTTGAAAAAATCACATGTGAAACTGTCGTAGTTTCTCTTGTGTTGTTTACCTGCAGGAGCCAAGGGCCACATGGAGGAGAGAAAGAAAATCAAGGTCAGAGGGAGCTTCACTCTCACGCTGCTCTGCTCGGCCATCATCCTGCAGGAGATCAAATGTTTGTGTCGATGATCGGGCTCAGCAGCTGACGGAGGAAGAGAAGCAACAACCACACAACATGAGACATTATTTTACTGTGGTGTGTGTCAGGATGCTTCTCTCCTGTTGTCCTTATCTACAGGTAATGGTTCAGACATCAAGTCTTGAGAAAGGACCCAAATTAAAAATATGTCATCAATAGCGATTTACAAGAGAAAAAACCAGCTCGTTGGACGGATCAATCAATCAAATTTTATTTTTGTAGCCCATATTCACAATTCTTCAATTTGTCTAATAGGGCTGAACGAGGTGATCTCCCCAGGGAGGTGACAGAGAAGAAGACAGGGCTCAGCGACCTGTGGCCCTTAGCCAGGACTGTGTCATGGAGAATAAGGCCTCAGGTTACAACCTGTGGTATTAAAAGATAAAGCTCAGTCCAGAACTAAAAGATTGAAACACTAATTTCATTCATTTGAATATGAGAAAACATTTTTTTTTTTTATATTTGAATGGTTGAAATCAAATGATGAGTTAGAGACTGAAAAACATATGAACGACAATGAAACGATAAAGAAACAGGAAACGATAAATAACATTCAGGTAATAAGAATAAGTCACCTGGTGGTTGATAGTGTGAAGGACTCACCTCTGTGGCGTCTGCACCAGGTGGTCGCCGCCTCGCTCTGCCTTTATACGGCTCAGAGGACCTGGTATCCAGGATGAAACCTGGACGTCACCGGGCTTCAACCCTGGTTACCTGGTTCTTTCAGGATGGAGGATTAATCTGCTCCGAGTCACTTCCTGTTGGACTCATGTGAGCTGCTGGGACAACGTGGGCCTGGAAGTGAGCACACCGCTCGGGGGACACAGTGACACAGGGACAGGTTTTCAAGGACACACAAGGATTTGACTCACTGGTGTGTTTTCATTCAACACTAAAACATCCTGCTCCTGGAACCATGATCAGATCTCTTCCTGTTTATCATAATAATAATATTATTAATAATAACTTTTAGTTGGGAAACAATAAGAATCAAACATACCAAGATCATAACATAATAATAAAGTGTTAAAAGACGTTTTAGTCACGTTAGTGCATGAATGTTATACAGTTAGCATGCTAGCAATATTATTATATTACTCTGTTCAAGCCATCGACTGTAAATAAAGATGGACGACATGAAGTAAAATCATCTGGTGCCCAGCCCCTCCCCATGGTGGCTGACTGTAGGGGTCTTAAACCCGCCTCCTCCATGTTAGCAGATGGGACATGGACCTAAGGAGGAAGTAGATTGATGATTTTAAAGATGAAACGTCATGATTGACAGCTGAGACTGATTTGTGATTAGCTAAGTATGTGTATAACCGAGGCCTCGGTACCACGGCAGAGACCCAAGATGGCAGCGTTCGTATATGAGATATTTTGGCTTCAGTCGGAGGAAGTGAAGACGAGTCATCCATCTTTATTAACATTAAACCTTAAAGAAAGATGGTCGACGTGCAGATGATGTCATTTTGTGACTCATCCTGATTTTGTTACGTTCTAATAATGAGCAAGAAAATCATATATATTATTTATTTGTCTGTTTGTTTTCCAGTGGGAGGGAAGAAAAGGAAGCAGTACATGATTCTGTCCAGAGGGGGGCGATAGTCACTGCAGTCTCAGTAGATGACAGTCCAGAAGAAGAGTCTTCTTCTTCTTCTCCTTGTTTGTAGACGTCTCTGTTTCAGTTTTATTCTTTTTAAAAACCTTGATAATCTGAAGATGTCGGATTTACGCTCAGAGCTGCAGAAGTTTCTGGAAACTTTAAACATCCCAACCACGTGTGTGGAGCATCCTCCGGTAAAACTGCAGAAAATACACTTTAAATACCACCATTGAACCTCGTTAGAAATCTGTAAAATTTAAAGTTTTCTCGTTTGCTGTACATTTCATAAAAACACTTTAACATATCAAGAGATTTATTTCAATTGTTAAGATTCTCGTCTTTTATTCGGTGCTGTCCAATCTACAATGGCAATAGTACTTTAGTGTCGTTTAGCTTCGGGTGTTTATGCTCTTTTTCTAAAACACGACTTGGTTAGTAGACACGTGTACGCATTCAAACGTTGTCATCATAGCGAAAAGAAAGCTGTATTTCGGGTTATGAATGAGCCGAATTCATGAGCAGATGTATTGAAGATGAAATGGTGTGAAAACGTGTTCATGTCTTTACGGATTTGTGAGTATGATTATAACAACCTCAGAGGTGACGTATTTGTAAAAGGAGTTTGGGGAAACGGGCTCCTCCAACACAAAACAACACTAAATATATATATAGGACAATTCTATAATCAAATGTTAAACAGTTATTTCCTGAGAAAATTATTTTCTTAGAGAAAATTAATTAAAACAGTCTCCGTTTCTGCTGCATTGACCTGCAGCCTCCTGCAGGGGGCGTCCTCACACCATTCTGCATCTATCGATGCAGCATAAGCAGAAGTTTGATGAAGATCAGTATTTGTTTCTTTTATAGTTTATGTGATAGCGTTGGTTTATATTACTAGAGACTTTTAATAAATAATCACATTAATTAACAAATAGTTTTAAAAGTTTTTTTTTACAAACAATCTATGCTTTTATTCTGATCTAAATCTTAACCTTACAACCCTCCGTCCTGTAGGTTTTCACGGTGGAGGAGATGATGCCTCACCTGCAGGAAGTGAGTGGAGCCGTCACTAAAAACCTCTTCTTGAAGGACAAGAAGAAGAAAGGCCTGTGGCTGGTGTCGGCTCGTCACGACCATCAGGTGAGCAGCGGCTTCTCAGTGTGACTGATCAGAAACTGTGTGAAACGTTAAGAATAATCAGACTGTGATGTGTGAATAGTAAAATAATTTATCTTACATATATCTATAACTAGATAAAATATATATAATACAACATGTCACTGTCTGAGCTGCAGGTACGAGAAACAGATTATTATTCCCTCACAGAACTCTCTCTTTGTCTCCCTCTTCAGGCAGAGCAGGAAGCTGCACATGTTATCCTCTTCTCACCTGATTGGTTAAGCTGGCTGCTCTTTAACGAGCCAATTAAACTGAATAACGGAGACTCTGGCCACTCTAACTAAAGCTTTTTTCAAAGTGAAGCATTGTTTTTTTTAGATAGAAAACAACCGAGAGCTCAAACAGTAGAGGCAGCTCTGATACGTAAACAGACGCGTAGTTAAAAGTTAGTAAATCACCAAGTCAGGTTCTGAGCAAATCACAGCTAGCTACTGCCACTTATTGACTGACAGAGGGTACTGTCTGTGAAAAATGACTTGATTCACACATACTACCTCTGACCCATAATCCTCTCTGGTCCTCCACAGGTGAACCTCAATGACCTCGCCAAGAAGCTTGGCGTCGGCAGCGGCAACCTGCGCTTCGCGGACGAGGCGGCCATGTTGGAGAAGCTCAAGGTGAGAACTGGTCAAATGAACCGGTCTGAGGTTGAGTGAGGAGAGAAACACACAGACACGTTTACTGCATCAGGCCTCTGTCACTACGGTTGCATAATAATGATTATAACAGTAATGATGAAATATATATTTCATGGTCTTTATTATGTTATTTTGATAGAAACAAACCTAACAGATATCATGATGTATATAAATATCTGTTGCTCTCCTCCCAGGTGGGTCAGGGATGTGCGACAGCTCTCGCTCTGCTCTTCGATAAAGACCAGAGCGTGAAGTTCGTCCTGGACCGGGACCTAGTGGAGGGCGGCCATGACATGGTGTACTTCCACCCAATGACCAACGCCGCCACCATGGGGCTCCGACCGGATGACCTGCTGCGCTTCCTGAAGGAGACGGGACACGAACCCGTCCTGGAGAGTTTCGAGTAGGAGAGAGCCGGACGCTGGACGTCAAGCGGCTGCAGGAAGAGAGTGTGTCAGAGTCGTGTCTCGACATTGAGACGACCTGAAGAGACTCGAGCGGAACTTGACTGTTTCTGCCTCAAATATTTAAAAATGTCAAAATGAAACACTAACATTTTAAAGTCTAAATCAAGAAGAGAAGCTTCTCCTCTGCGGTATTGATGAGTTGAATGAAACAGCTCAGTCAGAATAATTGGTTTCTAATGAAGTCGTCTTCATTTGAAATCAGCCTCACAGAATTATTTATTTTGATTAAAAAAATACTCTTAAAAAATCTCTTGTTTTTCAACTGTTTCTCATTTTTCTGTTACTTTTTAAAAGATGGAGTCTGTTAAAAAAAAAAAACATTGACAGGTTTTAAGTGATTAAACACTGAGTTAACTTATATCTGTGGATCTTTTTCTTTTTACTCACAGAAATTAAAACTATGCTGCAATAAAAATATTGAGTTTTTTCTTCTGATGTCAGTGAGAGAGTTGACAGTGAAGCTCGGACTCTGTCGTCCTTCTCTCTGAACTGAAATATTACCCATGATCCTCTGCTTCCTGAACAAGAGGAGCCACCAAACTCTGTTTAGAATTCTTCATATTTTCAAAGGTTCATGCTGAATATTGGAGATAAACTCTGTTGTTTTATAACTTCAGAGTCTCTTTAACTGATCTACAGTTCAGCTTCTCACTTCAACTGGCTGGACCTGATTCTGTTGAACCTGTGACTAAAACGTGATCTTCAAAGTTTCCTTTTAAGTTCAAAATAACAAACACAGACACACACAATATCCACCTGCATTGTGGGAAAATTTAGGTTGCAGCATGTTTTGGATTTTAACCCTTAATATGGTCATAACATCAGGATGCATATTTTTTAACTAAAACTTTGCATCCAGAATTTTTAAGATACTAAAGGTTAAAAGTTTCAAAAGCTTCAGATCAAAAATATATCAGACACACACACACACACCTCCCCCTGTCTCTCTCTTTGTGTGTGTGACGCTCTCTCTTCCTCTCGCTGCATTCCTAATGAGTCTGTGTATTGTTGCATTGTTGTGTAAAATTAGCAAATGAATAAACGTAACACACTGACATTCAGTTCCCAGGCATTCTTTCACACGCCGTGTAGATGACCCCCCCACCCCCCTTCCCCAGTTTATTAATGTTGCACAAAGACTTTTTGTTTGGAAAAATGTACAAAACCCACATGTATGTTGCTGATGTGCTGCTGAGCAAGACACTGAAGCAAAGAAGACACCAGAGACTGTGACTTAAGATGGACGACATGTCTCCACTTCCGTCCAGAACTGAAGCTAAATTATCTCAGTTTTTGTTTATTTGACTTCCTGTCGGCAAGAAGAATATCCCTCTCATCTATTCTCTGTATTTGCATATTTCAGTAATTGGTTGGTGTGTGTGTGTCTGTGTGCACAGACCAGCAGGGTTTCTACAGTAATAACAAGATTCAACACTCAGCCTCATTAGTTGCTGATAATTATAAAAAAGAGGTTGAAGTGCAGAGGTCAGACCTGAAACCTCAATCTACAGTAGCAGGAAGTATCCCCCCCCCCTCCCCCCACAAACACACACACACAGTGTGTTTTTAATGGGCGATTTTTCCTCTGTGAAAAATCTAGGCTGGTTTCTAACTTAGTTCATCATTGTTGATTCGTGGAGAGTTTGTCCTGAAACACGTGACATCACACATGTTAACTCCTGACGAGTGTTTCAGCAGCTTCAGGGTTTTCTGGGAGTCAAGAGTTCTTTACAGGTTGTTGACAAGAAGAAGTAAAAGCTGGAGGTTCACACATAAAATGTTTAAACTTTTCTCGAAGGTCAAGTTTCCTGAGTTGTGAAGTTGTTCTGACTTCAGTGTGTTCATGGTCAGAATGTGTTAAAAACATGGACCATGTAAACAATGTGTTGTATTTGTAATATTTACGTAAAAACAAAGAGCAGAGAAAGGGTTCTGATGTTACGACAGATACATTATTTAAAACTTTAATAATGAAAACGTCTGTATTGTATAAAAAGGGACGTTAGGAGCTTGTTAGAGATGAGTCAATATTTTGCAAGTTACAAAAGTAACATTCAACTTTAATGGCCTCAATGTTCAAACCTCAGTGATCATAATGTCCAGTGGAGCCTTGACTCACCTGTCGTCCTGCAGCTCTGACTGACACTGGCCCTTTAAGAGAGTCAGGATGTCTGTGGCTGGGGGCGGTGGCTTCCTGTTGGAGGGGGCGGGGCCTGTCTGAACAGGTGTTTGTGCTGACAGGGATGATGTCATTCTTAGGCTGAGTCACCTGAGGGATGAAGAACGAGGAGGAGAAGGATGAGGTGATAATAAGGCTGCCTTCATCACCATTGTGTTTCTTGCTGTGGAGGCTGAGTGAGGAGGAGGAGGAGGAGGAAGAGGAGGAGGAGGAGGAGGAGGAGATCATTATCATGCTGCTGTGTGATGAGGTGAGAGAGAGACATAGGGAATGAATGAAAGAGAGAGAGAGAATGGCGCCATTTAAAAAATCCTCCCATTTAATCAGCTTGAATCTGACTCAGCTCCCAAAAGGAAAATGTTTTACAGCCACATCTATAAACATCTGCACAACATGACCATAAGTGTACAGACGCTCTCATTTCCAAACACGTTTTATTTCTCCACGCTGGCGACACCCGGTGGCCGAAGGAATTATGTTTTCCACTCGTTCGTCATTTCAAATCTTGTGAAAGTAATATCTCAAGAAGGCCTTGAGGGTCTTTCTTCATATTTGTTGAAAACATTCACTATGACTCACAGAAAACTTCATTAGATTTCAGTGACCTCGTATGAGTCTGCAAAAGAAATGCAAGTGGACTGAAACTGTTCTGGGTGTGATTGGAGTTTATTCAAGGTTCGGTTTTGTGCCTTTTTTCTTTCGAATAAAGTGTGTGTTTGAGTGGAGACATGACGCAGCTCTGCAGAACAGGGAGGAACATTCGGTTTGTTATTTCTGGTTTATTGGTCAGTTTGGTTTTGACTCTGCATCACTCCCTGGGTTTTGGATCTGGGTTTAGATTTTCTGTTGGGCTGCAGATGAACGCAGGGAAAGTGAATTTATTCTTGAGTGTTCCAAACTCTTTTCTCCTGCAGCTCCTTGTCCCTGTAATTATTATTTTATAGGCTCATAGATGGATTCCATCTTTGCTCTTGTTGGCTCGACCTCTGGCCCTTGGATCCTGCTGGTGAAGAGTAACTTTAACTCACCACAAACAGCTGCACCACTATTTCATTCACTGTTCACTCAGATTTCTGTGTGTTTTATTTTATGGTCTTAGAACTTCCTCTTGTAAAAACCCACCGTGACGTCACCAACCCACACAGATCCCAACATTACATCAGTACTGTTGATTCTCACAGTCATATGATGGTTTTACACACACACACACACACACACACACACACACACACACAGTGTCAGTAATGAGCAGGAAGCTCCTCCCGTCGGTTTCCAGCTTCAGACTCTTTGTTTTTAAATCACAGCAGCGTTTTGTCCTTTGAATGAGACGAGCTCTCACTTCACTGAGTCTTTTGTTCGTCTTCATCACAGCCATCAGGGCGAGGGACACAGACATCAAACCAGATGGAAGTGACTCACTGTTGAAAACGCGTGTTGACAGTTCGTTACACAACCTCATCATATCACCGAGGTTATTAAAGCAAATCACACACAGACTGAGACAAAAACTGTACACATATCTTTTTCTATTTTTTATTACACATTCATTAAAAACCTCTCAATACCAGACTGAAAATATTTGATGTTGTTATTCATATAATAATATGAAGAATAAAGTGGAAACATTGTGAGGATCTTTTTTTACCAAAAATAACCTTTTTGAGGAAAAGCCACACTATTAAAAGATGTAGTGGTATTGGTAAATGTTTTATTTCAATAATCATATTATTTTATAACAATACAAAAACAGTACTTTGATATTCAAGTAGTAAAAAGTTAGATTGACTTTAGTATTCTGCCCTTCAGCCTGACTTTATCTGTCATGATATTGTTTCTATTTCTCCTAACATTTCAACTTTATATTTTGCATTTTTTTTTTTTCTCAAAATATAATTTATCTTGAAAAAAAAGATTAATTAAATTAATTAAATTAATATCCAAGGATAAAAGAATAGAAGAGAAACTTGTTCATTTCACAGAAATTAATATATATATCAGTTATCTCTCTTCTGCATAGTTATTTTTTAAAACCTTTTATTAATATCCATTTTTAAGTTTCTTCAAAATAAAAATCTGACATACATCCTTGTATGTCAGTCTTTTGTATGTCAACACAAGTTGTTAATAACCAGTATATTTTTATGTTTGTTAAGGTCATTCCAACACATCGATAAGTTTATGTCGGTTATGTAGAAATTGTAGGTTTATTTTAGACATTTTCTTTGTGTCCGAGTTTCAACGTTCCACTAATGACTGTTGTCCGGGTGCTGTGACCTCTGACCTCTTCACTGCCACCCTGTGTTCAGCTCGCTCTGCTCAGTCTGAGCTGTGGAAGATAGAAACGGTTTAAATGTCTCTTCAGTCGTCTTCAGCCTGACTCATGTGACACAGCGACAGAAAAGTAAACAGACGACCATGTTTGAGCAGACGTGTTGATCATGTGTGCGTGACATCATGTTGATCTTTGAAACGTTCGGCTCCGTCTGTTTACTCTGGTTTTATTCAGATTCATGTTCCTGTGCCGTACTGCGAGAACATGGACAGATAATGAGATAATGCCCCCCCCCCTCCCCCGCACACTGACTGAACAACAATAAAGTTTTAGAGGTGAAGCTGAACTCTCAGACTCTCAGACACAATAAGAGACGTCACTTAATGTGTCTCTGTGGAAATATTCCATCTCTTTATGTTCACTCTGTGTCCCCGCGTGGTCGTTTTACTGAAGATTGTTCTTGCTTTGCTGCCATATTGCCTCCCTGTGGTCATTGTGAATGTCTGTCTGGTTG
This sequence comes from Platichthys flesus, assembly GCF_949316205.1. NCBI lineage: Eukaryota > Metazoa > Chordata > Actinopteri > Pleuronectiformes > Pleuronectidae > Platichthys > Platichthys flesus. The sequence goes on from NC_084956.1 coordinate 4,059,484, forward strand.
TTTTCTGTACTCTTTATTGTTTTATTGTGTCTTTCCGCATCTCTGTGTGCTTCTTGCTTAACGTTAGATTTGTTTTGTGTCACTTCTTGTTTACTTTGCTTCTTTTTATTATAATATTTATTGTTTTATAACTTTAGCTGTGTTTGGATTCTCTCCCTGGTTGTGTGTCGTCCCTTCTAGCTGCTCTTTGTGTTCTTGTCTGTTTGTGTTCCTGTGTTGTTTGACATATTAAAGTGAACTAAGCTGCGGTCCAGGTGCAGATAGACGTTTTCAGGTGTCTGAGCTTTGAAAGTGGGAGATGCTGACGACGGAGGTGAAAACCAGTTTCTGTGGATTTAACCAGTTAACCAGTGTGTTAACTCAAACCAGCCTCACAGTGGGAAGCTCTATCGACATTCAGTGATGATCGTCGTCACATCAGCTGCTTGTGTCGCACTGCAGAGGAACTTCTCACCAGGGGTTCAAAACAACAGGCTCTGACTTTTCCACTGCTGGAAACTCTCTCTCTCTCTCTCTCTCTCTCTCTCTCTCTCTCTCTCTCTCTCTCTCTCTCTCTCTCTCTGTCTCTGTCTCTGTCTCTCACTCTCTCTCTCTCTCTCTCTCTGTCTCTGTCTCTGTCTCTCACTCTCTCTCTCTCTCTCTCTCTCTGTCTCTGTCTCTGTCTCTCACTCTCTCTCTCTCTCATATATTTTAGAATAAGGGACTGGGTGGAGATACAATTAAATGTTTCTGTGTAGAAATGTTCTACACAGAGTAGATTTTTCTCTTAACTCTCATAAAAGTAAATATGATTTGTGATCTTTGGCAAAGTAAACAACTCTGCTTTTAGTATTAACTTTTTCTTTTTTGCATTGAAAAAGTATGAAGTGAAAGAAGCAGGAGCTGTTGGTGCCTCTGTGTCCCTGATGTGTAGTTTCGAGGAGAAGCAGGTGAGTGATGAAAAGCCCCTGAGAAGGAAGATGTGTTTTAGGACCAAAGTGTTTCAACTCTTCATCGGGACATAAAAATCTAAAAGATGATCCATAATTAAATCTGTGGATGATTTATGGATGAAGTGCAGCACATTAAAGCTTCCAGAAAAGTGGTGAAAAGATGCTCTGATGCTCGGTGTTTTCCTTCTTTAAACTTTCCTCTTCAGAAAGAACTACACATTAATTAGCGCCACTGCAAAAGACACGAGGAAACACGCAACCGGATAAATACGATGCATTGAAATATAGAAGGTAAAGAACGAGTGCGTTCAGCCCGTTTGTTTCTGTTCAGCCTGGTTTTAATAGAGACCAGGAGTTTCCACCAGAGGAATGTTTGAGGCCCGAGCTGCGGTTCATATCTGTTCTCCACCCAGAACGCTGCAGCTGCACACGAGACTCAGGGCCGCTCATGTTTCCTGTTATTTCATCAAGAATCCTTCATTTATTCTTAACCACATTTTGACAGCGAGCCATTTGTGTTTCGCACATACTTCATTGGCTCGTCCGTTTGGCTTCCGATGAACGTCTGTGAAGTAGATATTGTATTTTATGGGCAGCAGCAGCAGCAATATAAAAACAGCATAAATCAACTTGATTATTTCAAGTTTCAAATAGTATTTTGTTATGTAGAAACTGGTATAGCTTAGATATCTATAGAAGTACCTCTGTTTTACTTATATAACTAAAACTACCAGAGTGATATCACATTTAATTTGTGTTGGTGTTTGCAGTTAGTGATAAAGTATTAATGAGTAAGAATAAAATATTTATCTGAATGATTAAGTAAAAACTGTTAATGAATAATGAAATGAGCTATAATGACTTGTTACACAGTGTTTTCAATCATTCAGTTTATTATAACAAACATGTTGATTATGAATCTAATGCAGCTCCAGAGGGGTGTGTGTGTGTGTGTGTGTGTTTGTATGTGTGGGTGTGTATCTGTGTGAGTGTTGTGGCAGGCTGTGGGGATGTATTGATCCTGACGTGCCCTCCTCTGCTTCTAATGTGATCAATACCCTGATCAATATCCACACAAACACACACACACCGACAGTCAGCTCACAGCTTTAACGCCTGTATGTATTTTCATATTAATATGAGAACATATTGACAAGCTGATGAGATTCTAATGATGTTTCTCTAATCAGATCTTTACGCTAAGTTATAAAACATTCTTAAGCTCTTACATTGCTCCATTAACACTGTGTGTGTGTGTGTGTGTTTGTGTGTGTGTGTGTGTGTGTGTGTGTGTGTGTGTGTTTGTGTGTGTGTGTGTGTGTGTGTTTGGTGGGGTCCTTACACTTAACCCCTCATCACAGTGCTGAGTGAATAATGAGGGAAGTTTCATTTTGCTTGAATCTTTACATGCTTTAAAATGCAGCCCCAAACACACATGTCCATGCACACAAACACACGTACACAACTTACTCACTCACTCACACACGCACACACACACACACACATACACACACACACGCGCACACAACGACGCTCGTGAACGCGCCCCCCGTGCTGCAGGTAGAAGCCCCGCCCCCTCCAGTCCCTAACCTCCGGAGCTGCTCCGTCTCTCACCGGCCTCTCGTCGCCCGGGATGTGTGCGTGTCTCCCCGGCTCTCAGGTCACAGGTGAGCCGCTCTCCTCTCTCCCCGCCATGTTGCTTTGTGTGTGTTTCCCTCCGTCCTGCGTCTCCGCTTCTCTCGGTGTCGGGGGGAAATTTGTGCGTAGTCGCCGTTAACTCTGCTTCCCCGGCGGCTGCTAGCGCTCCTCTGTCGGTACCGGGGACCCGGCTAACGTGCCCGAAAGTGCGCAGGAAGAACCGGCAGTTCCATCGCAGGGGCAGTGAAGTGGTTGCGGTGGAAACGGCGCCGGGAGGCGGCTGCGTCCTCCTTGTTCTCCGGGAAGTTTGGAGTGATGTAATGTAGCTCCGTGTGTGTTCAGTGCGGGGAGAACACTGCACCAGACCCCGCTTGGAAAACAGCCCCTTTTAAAGCTGTTCATCGTGAACCGCTCGTATTCCAGGAAATAGTCTGCGCCGCGTGTTGTTTGATGAAGTCGGTTTTATTCTTCAACTCCCGGTGTTCGTCGCCACTGTTCGGGAGCTCGGGACACAACAGCAGACACCGGTATAAAATGACGTTTTATTTAAAATAGTGATGGGAAGTCGATATATTTTCCGCCGATGTAAAGATGAGCTCATGCGTGATACTTCAAGTCATTTATGTTTTTATCGGAAGCGAGAATATGCTCTTTTATTAGCAAGTCAACTTTAAACTGTCAGATTGGGGAATGGAGTTTGGTTCTGTAGTACAAGGCAGAACGTGAACCAGTTTAAAGAGGCAGGACGTGTTGAGATCAGGTCTATTTGCTGGTTGATCTTCTCTGTGTAAAAGAACACGGAGAATAAACAGTTCCCAGTCTCTCGTTGATCTAACGACTTGTTGAGCTCAGGCATGAAGCAGTGTCTCCTGTGGTCCAGACTAATCCCCGGTGCTGCTGGTGGTTTGAGGATGAATCACCAGAGCTCAGGTTTGTGTTTCAGAGAATCGGCTTCAAACTGCAGAGAAGCTTCAGAAGTTTTGCAGGAAGTGATGCTGTGCACAGGAATCAGTCCTGCAGAAGTGTTGCATATGTTGGGGTCAGTGGGAGCTTTAAAAGAACCTTATTCAGCATTAATCATGGGAGAATAATGTGCTGAAAGAACAGGAGGAGGTGTAGGAGGAGCTCCTCCCGGTCTGGATGATTTACTGTTTATTCACTGAGCTGATGGAAGTTGCTTGTGTGGAGTGTGGGAGAGTGGAAATAAGAACAATGCATCCACATCAGGGGACGTGACCGTGTGGGTTCGGTGGAAAAATTTAATTTACGGGTGTGAAATTACTATTTTGTAGCAGGCAGAGATTCTCACTATCATAAATCTGTCAATTGTTTTCTCCATTAATCTTTTGGTCTAATAAAATGTGAGAAAATGGCAATAAAATACACTTCAAGACTTCCTGCAGGACAATTTGACATATTCAAATGTCACCTCGTTATGTGGTTTGAGTTAGATTTTTTGCCAATTAAGTTTGTCGATTCACTAATTTCTAAATCGATTCCTATTTTGTGCAATGGATGCTAAAGTAAAGAAATTACTTGATCTCTTTCCTGGACAAAAATGCGTATAATTGAGTATTTTTGCTGCGGGATGTTTAATGAATTCACCAATTAAACCTGCAGCTGTTTTGTTATCAACCTTTTTAAGTAATTTCTTTTAAAAGAAAAACAGTTTTTAGATGTACATTTTGAACGCTTTCATCTGTTTTATGAAAGTTAACTTTAATTGAACAGTTTTGTTTGTCTGACAAAATAGGCTTTTATTCTGGAATCACTCAATTGAGAATAATTTGAAACTACTTTAATTTCTCAGGTAAAAATGGCGGATGGCAGCTTCTCAAATATAAGAATCTCCGGCTTTTAATTATAACATATTGGACTGTTGTAGCATATTTGAAGAAGTCTCATTAAGCTGCAGGAAGCCGTGAAGGATATTTTATTGCTATTTTCTCACACTTTCTTAGAACGGAAATTAATGGGGGGAAATAATTGAAGGATTACTTGATAGTGTTCGAGATGATTCCCCAGGTCTCAACGGCTTCGAGCCCCGAGCGTCCTTGACGGAGACGGAGCAGCTCAAGCCGCCGTCGCCCCGGTTGACACGCGGACTCTTCTGGTAGTCTCAGAGGGACACAACAAGAAGCTAATTCCTCCTTTCACTGGGTGGAATTAAGTCATTGAAGTGCTCCACATTCCCAAATTCTCCGAGTTATTTTGGTTCGGTGGCGGCGCTGAAGGACGGCGGTATATTCATGAGCTCTGCTTTTAGTCATTAGCCCCAAATCTTCCCTCAGACCGGCTGCCTTCGAGGGCAGCGGCGTGACGAGCCTCAGTTCCTGTGCCCAGAAAGCATCTTAAGGAAATATCTGACTTAGTTATTCTCTCAAGAGATTCATAGAAAACAAACTGAGAGGCGCAGATTATTTTTACGTCATGTCCACAATTTATCTTTATGTGCATGTTCAGGCTGAAAAGAATTAGAAGGGGGAAAAAACTGCTGTTTTCTCTCAGCAGTTCATCTTCTCTAACTTTCCTGGGATGGCCTGACGTCAGTTATTGACTGATTTCTCCCTCCGTCTCTGTATCACTGATGCTTTTCATTTTTTAGAAATATTGACGTGGATACGATGGAAAAACCAATGTTTGCTTTAGGATGCTCGGTGTCCTGCGGGGAAACCTAAAATCCTCAATTTAACCTCAGCGGAGAAGCCGATTAATTGATTGGTTTCACAGAATTGGATCAAATATAAACCCGTCCCTGCGGTTTTTGGAAATCAGAAATGTTTTCATCAGACTCATCCTGTTGGCATAATGTTCATATTAATCCAAAGAGAATCCTCAAAGTTGGATTGCTTCCTGTCTTTAAGGAAACTATTAAAACTTTTACTCAAGCGAATCATAAATTCCATGTTTATGTAGTTTGTCCAGGTTTGTTTCAAAGGGGCGGTGATGCTTTAATCTGATCCCATAACAGATTTAGCTTTTTTATGCCTCTGCACCGGGGACACCAAGTGCCCGGAGGCATGTTTTGGGTTGTCTGTCTGTTCCAATTTGAACACTATATTTAATAAATGCTGCAAGGGGATTTTATCAAATTTGGTACAAACGTTCTTTTAGACCCAAAGTTGAGCCGATTGGATTTCTGTGGGTGAAGGTCAAAGGTCAAGGTCACAATTACCTCTTGTTGTGGTGAACATGATATATCAAGAACACCAATAGGGACGGCTTTGCTTACAATTGTTCTCCATTTCGTAGCAAAACGACGTGTATGTTGATTGTGAACAGGTCGTTACTATTCAAATATGAACTTTGCCTGTTGTTAGATAGAAAATTGTTATAAAAAGCGAGAGCTAAATAAAAACAGTTCTCATTATCAGAGCTGCATAAACATTCTTTATTCAATGGATGGCGAAAGCTCTCTTAGCCGAATATCTGTTTTCTTCTCATTTGGATTTGTCAGATTTAGTTTCATCAGTTATTGTATCTGTCTTGAAATCTTGTGTCTATGAAGTCATTGTACTTTACATAAATGATCAGTGAAGCCCCAGATTCATTTTCTTTTAATTGCCTAACAGTGAGTGATCTTGAGTAATTATCCTGGAACCCTCGATGTTCCTGCAGCACCGGTGGTTTCACTGATGAGAAGGGAGCTTAGTGAAAAATGAGTCTGGAAACGAAGGAAGTCTTGCAGCCGTAAATTCACCTGACTGGACAGATCAATACACTGTCAGCCCGTATGTCTGTGTGTCTGACTGACCGACCGGTTGTTTATCTTTGAGCTTCCGTGTTTCTGTCTTTCTCCCCAGTTTTCCCAGTACCCTCCAGTCTCCTGTCGGGCCAGCAGAGCGGCTGCATGGAGCGGGCTCTGAGCCAGGCTGGCGAATTAGAGGTCATTATAGCATTGTTGTGCGTGTGTGTGTGAGTGTGTGTGTGTGAGTGTGTGTCACTGTAAAGCCTCTGCGACAGACTGGCGTTTTGTTATATAACCAATTTTACACGAAATCGGCCTGAGTGCTGACCAGGAGAGGAAATGACCTCGAACCAGCTGAAATAATCCTGGCTCTCTGATTCGTCTGGGCATCGTAGTGGGGCTCTCGTTTCACAGCAAGAGGGTTCGAATCCCCTCTATTTCCCTTCATCCTCACATATAGCTAATATGTGTTCCACTTTAGAGCGGCACCTACCTAGAGCTACCTGTCTGAAATTCAGATGATCAGATTGTCTTTGAATGAGAAGTTTATTGACTCTGTGTCATGTTTAAAGTCGTCAGTTCAGTCGTGACTCATGTTTATGGTCGGCTCCCATGATTCACTGTGAATAACACCTGCGTTTTTATCAAAGTCCATTTCTCTAATCCTACAGGCTCCATAAGCCTCTAACTGTCCCTCACTCATTCTTAATTTCACACTTCTTTCCCTGTAATTAACATTTCACTGGTGTTGATTCAACCTCTGGACCTTAATGTGTTTATGGAGGATATAAAAAGCTGCAGTTTTGGAGGGGGAGATTTTTTTTTTTTATCCGTTCTTTCTGCCGTGACGTGATAGCAGCTGGTCGGTTGGGAAACGGCTTCTTCTCCGTTTATCTATAAATGTCGCAGGTTTTTCATTAAGCTTCTCTACAGACGCGTTGCAGAGGAACTCGACAGGATCCCAAACATGGATCCACCAGCACTTTAACCAGAGTGGTGGTGGATTGAGGTGGATTTTAATATTTAGAAAACACAGTGACCAAGAACCAGATTCCATCAGTCTGTACTTTCTAATGGAGGCAGTTTTTTTTAACTGTTAGTGGATACAGTCAAACAAGGAACACAGCGATTTACACCAAATCCTGAGGATGCAGAAATAAGGATGTTACATTTTCTTCTCTGAGCAGTTAACCTCTCTCCTCTGTTTATGCCTGGAGCTCCACACACACACACACACACACACACACACACACACACACACTGTACGCTCATTTAGCTTCAGGTACACTGCTGCTGCTTCAAAGTGCTGACCGGCTGCAATTAACAAGACTGATGTTGTTAATGTAAGAGCTACAGACCGAAATGCAAACACACACACACAGACAGAGACAAACACACACAGAGACACACACAGACAGTCTAATCCTGTACAGACAGACGGGGTCTGATCAGTCTAATCCCTCCTCACCTCCCTCTGCTCTGACCTGTAGTTTACCTCGCTCCCTCGCTTACTGCATCACACACACACACGCACTCATTCACTAATTTGTGGAGTTGTGGTTCATTTATGAAAATAGTTAATCATATGTTTCGTTGAGGATCATTTGATTTCTGAAATCTGTTTCTTTTCTGTTCAGTTTCTTCAGAATCATTCTTTTGAATGTTGTTTGCAAACTCTTGTTGTTTTCGCTTCAATATTACTGCATAGATCCTCTTAGTTGGCTCATGATATCTGCAGTTTTATCCTGTGTGTGTGTGTGTGTGTGTGTGTGTGTGTGTGTGTGTGTGTGTGTGTGTGTGTGTGTGTGTGTGTGTGTGTGTGTGTGTGTGTGTGTGTGTGTGTGTGTGTGTGTGTGTGTGTGTGTGTGTGTGTGTGTGTGTGTGTGTGTGTGTGTGTGTGTGTGTGTGTGTGTGTGTGTGTGTGTGTGTGTTTGTGTGTGTGTCAGTCAGTCAGTCAGTCAGATCAGCAGTTGACTGTGGGAGTATGAGCTGATCCTTCTTGTAGTAAACAAGTTGCTCCCTGCAATGATCAGCCCGAGAGTACACACACTCACACACACACACAGTCGATGAAGTATCCACTGATGCAGTAATTCCTGTCATTAAACGGTGTAAGTCAAACACTGAAGACTACGGAGGCTGAGATGTTCGGCATTAACGGAAATCAAATGGCAAAAAGCTGTTTTCACTCATTTCTATTGTGGTTCTGTTGTGTGGCTTTTGGATTGGTGCTGGCATTTTTCTGTAGTGAAGCCCAGTGGAAATCAAAACTATATCATTAGCATCTCAAATGAAAACAATTAAGAAGCCGTCTGGACCTAAATGAGACGTCGTTTGTTCAGCAGCTGGCTCTTATGGGAACATATTAACGGACAGAAATAGAGAAGCTGTAAATGCTTGTGTCTGTTACTGTGAGTGCTGTGTAGGAGAAAAGAGGCGAGCTCGCTGTGAAGAGCAGGAGGAGCAGATTTCCTCGACTCATTACAGCGTCTGCAGAAGCCTGAAATTATCTCAGTCTGGGGTTTAAGAGGAGATTTGAATCCAGTTATTACAGGAGCTGTTTTTTACTGAGTAATGTCAGGTTTCCACAACAGAAGAATCTGCCCCGTTTCTCTGCTTTTTTCTCAACTGTGTGAAATCCGATGTTGTTTTTCTGAAAACTCGAAATCGATGACCAAACTCTTCTTCCTTTTTCTACAGATCTTCCGAGAAAAACTGTCTCTGACCTGTAACCTGTGAACCCCTCTGCTTGTGTTGGTTGGCTGCAGTGAGGTGGTGATGAAGAGGAGGATGAGGCGTCCTCCCGGCTCAGCTGCATGTGTCTGTTTTTGAAAGGAGGGCAAAGGTCGTCTCACCTGCAGCAGTCATTGCGCGTGCAGACGGAGCGGGATGAGTCATTGAAAGTCCTGGATTATCACACGGAGAATTGGAATTCTTAGAAATACAGACTAAAAAGTAAAATCCCAAGAAGCCTTTTTTTTGGTTCATCAAGTTGGATCCTTAGAAACAGAACCTTTGGGATGTAAACTTAGACGTATAAATTTCACACAGATATCGTGGATTTCTAATCTTGAACTGCTGCAGCTAAAACCTTGAATACTAAAGCTCCTGGAAATTCCTTTGATTTTAAAATACTGATTCAAGAAGTGAGTTCACGTTAAGGAAGTTTCATCTAACTTTTGTAAATCCACAAATTTATTCATAGTTCATTTTAGATTTTGGAGCAGTTTGTCATATTTTTTTCCTCTCTGCTGGAGGACATGGCTCCAAGTGCCTCGATACGAGAACTGACGGCCGGAAGTTGATCCCTGCAGGGAGCGAGGCACAGACACAAACAAGAAGACGTAGAGAGACACAGAAGAATATGTCCTGGAAGAGGAACTACTTTGCATCAGGCGGAAGTGGCGTTGGTGGGAGCGGAGTTGGCGGCACAATGGATGGGGGGTTGCATGGAATCTTGACGCCTCGCACCATGACGTCCATCGCTCCGAGTAAAGGGCTGAGCAATGAGCCGGGACAGAACAGCTGCTTCCTGAACAGCGCCCTGCAGGTACACGAACACACACACAAACACACACACACAAACTCCCCTCTCTTGAACTTAAACCAACTCTCTCTCTCTGACCTATGATGGCATCCGGCTGTTTCCATACACTGGCCTCTGACAGGAAGTTCAGGCGTTGAACCTGTCGCAGTTCAAACCAGTCGACTCACTTCCACAGGAAAAACAAGAGAGCATTTGATTTAGATTTGAAAACTTCGGGGATGCTTCTAAAGAATATTTTTATTAATCTTTTTTTGTTTTCAAGATTAATAGACTGATAATTACTGGTCACAGATGAATTGATAAAAATATTCAATGTCCTCCAGTTTGCCGGGTCAACATTTTATTATGCCCAACACTTAAAGACCAAATACAAAACGAACGACATCCCCTTCAGCCTCGTCTCTTCTTGTACTGATGCCAATATTATCAGGCTAATACGATGGCTACCTACAATGAACAGCATGTTAGCTTCGTCAATTTGACATGGACTGTAAATAAAGATGGACGATATGATGGCTGCGCAGACTCTGACTCCAAATTACATCATTGGCACAAGATGGCATCCTTCGTATCCGAGATATTTTGACTTCATCTCTGGATAGTTGGAGGACGTGGACCTGTGTCGTCCATCTTTATTTACAGCCTGAAGATTGTGAGAATGTCAACGGGCTGTTGTTGGCATTTAGCTCAAAGCACAGCTGTGTCCTCTGCCTGGATGCTACCGGCCACAGTCTGCACACTCTGCAGTCTGGAGCCTCGTAAAGCAACCAACACTCCCACCACAGTGCCTTTGAGCCAGTCAAGTCAGCCAAATACAGTGGCTGGTAAACAGTCATCACATGACTGGCATATAACAACCAGTTTGATAACCTGCTCTTTGTTTGTTGAGCCTGTAATGAGCCTCCACCTGCGACACCTCCCAGACTGCACGTTACACACATTTATGACTCATCAGCTTTGTGAGGCGGAGGCGAGGAGTGTGTATTGTCTGCCTCAACAATAAAAGCTGAGACATTGTGAGGGACGGAGTGTGTGTGAGAACAGTAATCATTGGTGTCGTACGTTCGTTTAAGGCTGGCTCATCAACCCTGGTGGGCGGGGCCGACGAAATGACAGGCCGAACTAAAGAGGAAACACTCATTATGCCATTTAACTAAAGCTCAGCTGCTCCTGGATCAGCTTCATTACAATCGGTGGAGGTTCAGAGGTCACAGCCCACAGACATACAGACAGACAGACGTGTGATAAATACCAACTGTGTCTACTGTCAACAGGAAAACACAAAACCCTTTTTTAAAGGTGTATTCATTAAAGTCAGAACTCAGCAGATTTTGCTGTTCAGTGCTGTTGTACAGTTCAACTGTATGACATAAAACATGTTTATCTCATCTCATTTATTTATGCTCAATGTTATATACAGACTCAGAAACAGGTTTGGATGAATTATAAACAAAAACACTGATCTTTCCACAGCAGAGTTTATACGTCATGTCCTCTGGGACAGTTAATATACTTTGCCAGTTGTTAATGTACCTGGATACACATGGGAGAGAGACGTCTGTGTGGGAAACAGTGCCACAGTGGTTGTGTGACTCTCAGCTGCAGGTTCTCTGCTCTGAGTCCAGTGAACTGTGAACACATGTCGTCCTCATGACTCCTCTGCGCCGCGGCAACTGACAACCTTCACCACCCGACCCCTGCAGCCTTTTCATCAGCCTTTTAGCTCCTTGTCTGTTTGGGCCAACTTCTCACCGCTGCCTCACGTTAAACCAAAGTGATCAAAAGGATTGTGAGACTGCAGGCGGCTGATCTGAGTGAAGCGGAGGCGGCGTGGCGTGGCGTGCCAGAGGACCACAGGAGTCTTCAGGCCGTCGGGAGGCTCAGCGGCTCCGACGTGTGACGAAGACAAAGCGAACAGGAAGAACATTGCAATAACAAGCTGCAGCTGAGGCCCTGACTTCAGCTGATCACACACCTTCATCCTCCTCTTCCTCCCCGCTGGCCGGGATATCCAACGTTAACAGAAAAACATCCTTCACAAAGACTCAGCTGTGACCTTCTGATTCACTTTCATTTATTTAATCAAGAACTTTAGATAATAACAAATACTTTTTTATTTTTATCATAAAGCCGAGGCACCTTAAATTTATATAATAAGCTTAAATGTTAAGCTTGACACACATCCGAAGTAGCTTCATGTCATCAGTTTCTCCATCAACCCTCAGTTCTTCTCGTTTTTATTTTCCAACATCTTATAGGCAAAATAATCAGTTTCATTAAAAGTAATGATAATATTGTAAGAACCCAAGTGAAACCAATGAAGTTGATTTTAAAAGCAGATGATTTAGAAGATGAAACAGGATTTGAGTGCAGCAGTCTTTCACTTATCTTAACTGAGGGTTCGTTACCTGTCGGGCGCTGCTGCTCCGTCCTGCAGGAAAAACAAAGCAACATATTGGACCTGGTGGGGGGGCAGGAAGGAGAAACCAACAAGTGCTGACTCCACTGTTATGATTCACCGACGAGTCAGAGCTCTCACTCCAACACACCTTCTGTTCAGTAAGCAAGGAATAATGAAATCCTTTATCATTCTTTTACCTTCGTCTTCATCAATTTTCCGTTTCATAGAAAATACACTTCTATCCTCCAGGGATTTAAACTACCCACTGTCCAGTCACAGGCCAGCTACTGTGAGTCATCATCCTTCAAAATCCCGTTTCTAATAAGTGAAGTGATGACAAACATTCCTGCATGTCTGCATTCCCGTCACACAGCAGGAGAGGAGAGGGATGATCTGAAATGATGTCACATTCCTTTCCTGCAAACGAACTGAACCGTGGTTCACTTTCATCCGGACCCACAAGCCTCTATTGGTCAGACTCAATTTATGGTTATGGTTAGAATGGTTTTTAACTGAAGTCCGAGGAACCTTTCACACCTGAAAAAACTTTCCTGGATGCTTTTTGCTAAGTCTGTAAGAAGCATCAGACTAAGCCATGACTTAGAGTCCACACACACACACACACACACACACACACACACACACAGGATTTCAACCAGCTGTGACGACGGGTTGTGAAGGCAGCCAGTGGTTTCATAACAGGCTCAGACACCATCAGCTCACACACACTGAGAAACAACAGTTTAAATGATGGCAGATTAGAAGCTGCTAAAATATAATAAAAACACCTGATTTCAGGATTAGACCTGTTTTTTGTTTCAAATTGGTGCAGCTTGAGTTTTTCAGTTTCTATAATTCTCTCTAATGATCAGCAGAGGGTGACTCCCCTGGTTGTTTCTATAGAAGTCTATGAGTGAATGTTTCTACTTCTCACTTTACACAATAATTTAATTTAAGTCAAACACTCAAACGATGAGAGTTTTTTTATTTTTGACAAATGCAAAATCGTGTCAGTTTTTCCCTCTTTGTCTTGTCTTTCTCCCTTTCCCTCCCTTTCTCTCCCTCCTTTTTCCTTCTGGCACAAACACTCTTATCTTCTATCGTCACTCTGACTTTGACACACTCCATCTCTCTCGCTTGGTCTCTCACACACACTCCCTCTTCCGGAGAACTTGTCGTCACGCAGGCGTCCAGATGGTTTTTCCTCCTGGAGCAGAAGGAGGGAGTGATGAACACACTCTGACATGCTAACACACACACAGACACACACGGCTCCACATATGTGCTTGACATGGTCGCCCTTGCTCTTTCAAACACGCTGCGGGTCTCTGACCTGGCTCTCTGATTGGCTGGCTGCCGTCTCAGGTTGGGGGCCACCGTGCGTCCGTGTTGACAGGTGATTGGCCGGTAGCTTCACTGATGCGCATCACAATGAGTTTTGGACGAAGTGATCGCTGCATCCGTGCGATTTCTTGTCTGTTGGATTTTTGTGGATTTTTAAACATTTAGAAACGTGACTAAATTTCCCAAAAGTTTGAATATTATAATCAAACAGAAGAGCTGTGGATAGAACGGCTGCACAGGTTTTTATTTTCAGGTTGTAGTTTTTTTTTCATTTTGAGGTTTAGCTTCTAAGATTTGGGGATCAGGTCATCGCAGGTAAACATGTTTATTGATTGAAACTCCTGGTTTTAGTTTAAGAGGTTTAATGGAATCAATATTTCCTTCACCGAGGAGGTTATGTTTTCATTGCAGTTTGTCTGTCTGGCTGCTGGGCCGATTTCCTTGTAAGGACGGGGAATAAACCAAGATAGAACTCCAGGATCCAGGAATTATTTTTTATTTCTTTAACTTTGAGAGATGGGACATTTTTCGAAAATTTTCTGTATTTTTCCTGAAATGGTGCAGAGAGCTCTATGTGTTTGCAGCAGGTAGAGGTATGTGCTCTCTCAGAGTGCTCCTCTACTTCCATAAAGGATTAATTTCCTGAGCAGGAGCTTCTTTGTATTCTTTTATTTATTCTGTCTTTTACTTTTCCTTCCTCCCACTATTTATTTTCGTCATCAGGCTTGTATGTTAATTTCTTTCTCCCTTTGTCCCTCTCAGGTCCTTTGGCACCTCGATATCTTCCGACGTAGTTTCCGTCAGCTGACGACTCATAAGTGCATGGAGGACTCGTGCATTTTCTGCGCTCTAAAGGTGAGGATCACACAGGCCAACACTCGGAGCTGATCCTTGACCAGCTTTCTGTTTTTGAACTCACTGTATGTCGGTGTTGTCTTTTTGTCCAGAATATCTTCGCTCAGTTTCAGTACAGCAGCGAGAAGGTTTTACCGTCCGACGCTCTTCGTAACGCACTTGCCAAAACCTTCCAGGGCGAGCAGAGGTTTCAGCTCGGCATCATGGACGACGCTGCAGAGTGCTTCGTAAGATAAAACACACACACACTTCATACCTATGCATACCTATATAGTGTAAAAACAGGTGGAATAATTAGCTGTTAAAAATGACATCTCTGATAAGTCAGGTCTTCCTCTCTGCTCCCTGCAGGAAAACCTTCTGATGAGGATTCACTTCCACATCGCAGATGAGACCAAAGAGGACATCTGCACAGCCCGACACTGCATCCCCCACCAGAAGTTTGCTATGACGCTCTTCGAGCAGGTGAGAGCACGGCGCTGCTGTCTCGTCTGTCGCCTTGAGGACGAGTCATTTAGATTTAGGGAAAAGTTCAAATGAAAGCAAAAGACTTCAGATGCCATGTTTAATTTGTGTCTGTCTGTGTGTGTGTTTGTGTGTCAGTGTCTTTGCAGCCATTGTGGAGCATCGTCGGACCCGCTACCCTTCATTCAGATGGTCCACTACATCTCCACCACCTCTCTGTGGTAAGTGTGTGCGTGTGTGGGTGGGTGTATAAGTGAGAGAGAAATGTCTGATGAGGTGAGTTAAGGTCGCACACTCCTGACGCTTGTTACACTGGGTGGGTCACCAAGGCAACAGACCAGTCACTACCTTCATCAAGGCTCCTGAGGTTTATAAAACACACACACTTCACTGCTTGTGTGTGTGTGTGTGTGAGAGTGAGTGAGTTAGTTATTAGTTTTATGTGAGAAAATACATTTTAAACTTTAGCTGTGAGAATCACATTTCCTCCTCTTCCTCAGCAACCAGGCCGTGAAGATGTTGGAGACGAGGGAGCGGGCGACTCCTGGCATGTTCGGCGAGCTGCTGCGTAACGCCAGCATGGGAGACCTCCGCAGCTGTCCTGTAAGACTCAACGATAACTCATTCATTGTCATACATTTAAAGCAATGTTTTTTTCTTGTTCAAAAAGAAGTAATTTCATGTCAGTTTGATGGAGTGCTTGTTCATCGTCCTCCTCAGAGTCAGTGTGGTCAGCAGCTCAGGATCGCTCGTGTCCTCCTCAACAGTCCGGAGATCATCACCATTGGTCTGGTTTGGGACTCAGATCATTCAGACCTGGCGGAGGACGTCATTCACACCCTGGGAACCTGCCTGCGTCTGGGTGATGTAAGAAGATGAGAGAATGAGGAGTTGTATGAGGAGAAGTAGATGTTTACCTGCTCACCTTCTCTCTCTTTGCTCTGTGCAGTTGTTCTACAGAGTGACGGAGGAGAAGGCCCGTCAGTCGGAGCTCTACCTGGTCGGTATGGTGTGTTACTACGGGAAACATTACTCCACCTTCTTCTTCCAGACAAAGATCCGTAGATGGATGTACTTTGATGACGCACACGTCAAAGAGGTACATTGAGCAGGGCACCATGTCAGCTTTACATGTTGATAATATATGATAAGAAAACCAGAACCTTTCAGAAGATATGTGGGGTTGAGAGCTGGTCTGAAAGCAGCTCAGGGAGGTAAATCTGTGATCTTCCTACATCTTTAATTGTTTCTTTGCACAGAGCCAGATCAGCTGTTTCTCTCTGCTGTCCATTAACTCCGACTCTGCACTGAAGTGTTTCCCAAAATGTGGCATTCTTCCCTTTTTAAGGTTAGGGAGTGACTGTCACCACAGCTAAAGAAACACTAATGTGTGTGTGCTGTGAAAATGAAGGAAAGAGGTAGTTTAAGGAAATGGAAATTGACCTCATGTTGTAGTCAG
The DNA here is from genome assembly GCF_949316205.1 of Platichthys flesus. Classification (NCBI taxonomy): domain Eukaryota; kingdom Metazoa; phylum Chordata; class Actinopteri; order Pleuronectiformes; family Pleuronectidae; genus Platichthys; species Platichthys flesus. The sequence goes on from NC_084956.1 coordinate 4,075,813, forward strand.
TGACCTCTTTCTCTTCCTGTCCCTCCTTGCACCTCTCTCCTCGCTCTGCCTCCTGCCTCCCTTCTTCTACCTCCTCCTCTTTCTTCTCCTTTGCTTGATGTCGTTCCTCCTCTGTCTTTGCTTTCTTTTCTATCATTGCTGCGTATAATAAAAACACCAGTGGAGGGAGAGATTGCTTTCCCTCGCTCTCCCTCTCTGTCGCTCGCCTCTCTCTGCTGGTTGTGAAAACAAGGATATCCCTCTATTGTTGATCAGCTGGACAGAACTGAGGGTGTGGTCAGAACACATACACACACACAAACACACATACACAGACCACCACAGCCGACACTTTTGCTCACACTGCAGACTTTCATTCTATCTCTTTCTCTTGCACAAACACACACATTTTTTTCAAACACACACACACGTAACCGCACATGGCTAATGGACGTGTCTGCGTTTTGAGTTTTGGGACGTCCTGTTAGATCCGAACAGAGCCGTAGGTGGACATGGACTTTTGGAAAATGGAGGAAGGGTTGAAATAACAAACCGGAGGAGATTTCTGTCGCACGTTAAGGAAAACAGACTGAAGGCATCGGATAGTTCAGGCTCCAACGTTTCAGTTTCCGACTTTGTTTTACCTGCTGTGTCGTGTTTTCGAGGTGACGAGACGTCCTGACTGCTGCTGGTAAATTCCACCAGCTACATTACAGCTTTAGTAGCTAGTTCGTTGCAGGATGTTATTTCTGCTGTTTCCAAGAATGTGATTTTTGAGTTTTGATTTCTGTGGTCTTTACTGTACCAGGGTGGCCGCGGGTCCTTAAAAAGTTCTGAAAACATCTTAAATTCAATTTTACAATATTTAATCCAAGATTGTATGGGTCTTAGTTTTTCAGAATAAAAACTTCTCAACTCTGCCAGAGGAGTTAGTTCTGGTATGTGCTGCATCATTGAAATGTCTCTCGTTAAGTTTACGTCTCAAATGGATTTTTTTTTTTAAATGACGAGTACTAAGTAAGTAACTAAGTACTTCTCACTGTTGGAAACTGGCGAGTTTGGAAATCCAGCTTCATCACAAAGTTGTTTGGAAGCGAAGAACGACCTGTTGAATGACAAAAACACGGTTTCCATTCAGTGCCATTGAGTGGTGAGACAGAGTGGGATCTGTCGTCACATTGACATGACAAAATCAAAAAGTCAAATTTTAGGCTTTGCCATGTTAACGTTGTTCGTTTTTTGGAGTCATTGTCTTCTCCACTGCCCACAGATTGGTCCCAAGTGGAAGGACGTGGTCTCTCGCTGCATCAAGGGCCACTACCAGCCCCTGCTGCTGCTGTACGCTGACCCCCGAGGGACACCTGTGACGGTGCAGGACCTGTCCTCACGCCTCGACCTCCACCACCTCAACAAGGCCTGTTACGACAGCGAGGACTCGGGTAACTACAACACAGCTAGGAGTCGTAGTAGTAGCACGACAGCAAACGTTCAGGTAACTAAACCAGAATCAATAGTACTTGTACTTGTCGTGGTAGTAGTACTATGACAGACCAGGCTGAGGTAACTAGAAGAACAGTAGAAAGAGTTGTTGCTGTGGCTGTCGTACTTGTCGTCGTAGAACTTGTAGCAGCAGTGAGGTTAGGAGTATCTGATAGGATGCAGTGTATTTTAATGTGTGTGAATTTACTATGCATCACCTCTGACACGTCGACCCCCCTCTTGCCCACAATGACAGGCCGGGAGCCGTCAATCTCCAGCGACACTCGCACCGATTCGTCGACGGAGAGCTACTCGTGCCGACAGCCCTCCCACTCTCACCATGAGTCCCTGGCCAGTCACTACTCGTCTGACTCCCAGGGAACCGTCATCTGCATCGAACGTCCAGACGGAGCCCAGCACGCCTCGCTCTGCAGCCTGGATACCATAGGTGACTGAATAGAAGCACAACTGTTAGAGCTGCAAAGATCAGAAAGAGCAGCGAGTGTAAAGTCAGGAGCTTCACGATGTTTGTGTTTGACCTTCAGCTGTCGTTCTGCATGTTATTCACCATTCACAGCGGGGTTCAGCTCCCTCACCTCTCCTATAACACACCATTCATTCTGTTTGAACATATGTTATAAAGCTTATATGAGATTTGACCCTGCTGTGGAGCCAATCACGCTCGGCCACGCTGCTTCTTTTACGTCTGTCATTGTCTGTGCTGCTTGTCGTGGTGATCGTGCTTTGAACATCCGTTGCCATGCTTCTCGTTGCTAAGGCCCCGTGACGGACGGTGAGCAGCACCAGTCTCTGAGGAAGGGAGGCGGGCCCGGGGATAGGAGGCGGAGCTCTAGCCGCACCCGGCGATCTAAACCCAACAACGAAGCTTCGTCCGCCGGGTACCACAGCGAGGGTAGGCGGCCAGAGAGGGAGCTGCTGGGCACAACTATGAAAAGTGTGACGTGGAATAAAAGTCAACTGAGCTGAAGTTCTGAAAATATCAAGTTGAACATTTCACAAATGAATCAACAGAAATGATTATATACTAAATTAAATATATGCCGTCTTAGTAAATGTATTATCTAATGTTGACCTTTATAAAGTAGATAATACAATAAGTAGATTTCATCTTTTACATTTTTAATTTTTGATATTTTAAGTAATTTCTCGTAAAAATAACATGAAAACAAAGATATTAAACATGCAATTTTGTTTATTCTAATATTTTGAAGTGAAGGTTAACAGAAATGAAGATGTAGGAAATAAAAAGCAGTAGTAAGAACAGGGGAGTCGGGGTAAAGGCAGAGGAATGATGCATTATTTTTAGTGTCATTAACATTGTTCATTCATTTTCACTGTCACTCTTATGATCTGTTATTCATTTAACTTCTCTTTTTTCTCACTTGCCCACCTCTTACCGTTTCTTTCTTACTCCCTTCTTTTCTCCTCTTCTTTACCATCTCTGTCTTTTCTTCATTTCATTCCTTGCCTCTGTGTAAATCTTTTCCTCTTCTCTTCCTCTTCCTCTCTCTCCTCCCCCACAGGAGAGACTTTGAAAGAGCAGCAGGTTCCTCGTCAACTCCCCAAACCTTCATCCTCCTTCTCATCTTCAACCAATCGCCTGCGAGACTTCAAGGAAACCATGAGCAACATCCTGCACAGCCGAACCCTCTCCTCCTCTTCATCCACCTCTTTACCTGCCGCCGTCCTCTTGTCTGAAATCACCTCCTCTGCCAACAACCGCCACCACCCTGCCGCCGCTACCACCACTCCCTCCTCCTCCTCCACCAAACCCCTCGACTGGGAGGCCGACAGCATCATCAGCGAGTCCAAGTCCAGCTCCTCTGGAGGAACGGGGTCGGGGAAATACCGGCCAGCATGGAAGCCCCGGAGAGAGGTCCTCAATATCGACAGCATCTTCAGCCGTGAGAGGCGACGCCAGGCGGGGTACAGCCCGCTCGGAGCCTCCCAGCCCGACGACTGTGCAGCTCCAGCCTCAGAGGGAGCGAACACCTCCTTCCCAGGCCCACAGGAGGTGATGTCGGTCAGGCCCGGCACCTCCTGGACCCTCCCCACCGCCTCCAGCAGCCACAGACGGGTTGGAGGAGCCGCAGAACTGCCTCCTCCTCCTCCTCCCCCACCCAGACTGATCCAGAGGATGGAGAGCGGATATGAGAGCAGCGAGAGGAACAGCAGCAGCCCGGTCAGCCTGGACCTGAACCTGGGAGACAGGTGAGCTTTTTTTTCTCCTCCTGATTTAAGACGGTCAGTATGTATTATTCAGATTAACAGTTATTTAATTTAATTAAGAGTTAGTTTTATCACCTATTAAGCTGAAAGTAATTTCCAGTAACAAAAGGCGATAGCTTCAGATCAATGTTTGTTCAAATCACAGAACAAAACCCGACTTATCATTTCTGCTCTAACTTAAATCAGTTGTAAACATACATTCTTCTGGTAAATACAGAAATTATCTTTATAATTAGGTTTATTTTTTATCTTCACTTTGCAGTCATTGTTTATATTCAGGTTGGTAGGAGCTGTTTCTGATCCCTGACAATGCAAACAAACTTTATTTATATCACACTTTTAAAAACAGTCAAGGGCTTTACAGGATAAAGAAATCATATCATAACGTAACCATGTCAGTTGAAGAAATATGTTGATTTAAAAGTTGTTGCTGATAAGATCAGTTGATGAGTTTAGTTTATTTACACAGCTGTACAGCTAAGTTCACCTCCTCCTCCCTTTTCCATTTATCACCATTTTCCAGCTCAGGAACAAAGCTGTGATGTTCCATTACTAATGCCGCCTACGATAGTGTGACCGGCTCAGTTGTTGTTTTTTCAAAACACAGGGGCCAGAGATTAAAAATCGGTCACACATGAGTCAGTGACAAAACTAAAAAGTATTTCCAGTAAAATGAAGAAAGAACCGGAAATGGGTTTGTTTTACATGACTGACATTTACTTGGCACAGTGTTAAAGGTGAATTACAACTGCAGCCCAAGTTCAGAGAACAAAAGAAAAATATTACCGAATGACAGTGTTCTTATATACGATTCTTCCTTCCCTTCTTCCTTCCTTTCTTCCTTCCTTCCTTTAGGGAGTGTGCTTTGAAGAAGCCCTCGGTCTCCTCCTCTTCCTCTGCGCCGTCATGGAGGAACATCAGATCAAAGAGCAGCGGCGCTCTGCTGCAGGACGTCAGCTCTTCCAGCAGAGGGAGCCTTGGTATGACAGGTGTGTTTGTGTTTATGTGTCATTAACATTCCTGTAAACAAAGACATGTCGGCTACCAAAAAGTGAAGCCAAATTGTTTGATCACCCCCTGGTGGCTGGCTACAGTATCTGTCATAAACCTTCTCTCCTCCATGTTAGCTTGATGTGTTGCTGCGTGTTTCATCTTGGGGTGCGTGAGTTAACTTTGGCCTGAGGAACAAATCCTCTTTCTCATCTGTTGAGACGAGAAGATCCAAATATCCTGTGTCTTTGTTTTGTAAGCAAATGGCTTTTCTTTGTTGGTGATTTGGTTTACGTCTGTTGGACCAGCGCCCCCTGTAGGCCGCAGCGAGCTAGACGAGTTGCAGGAGGAGGTGCTGAGGAGAGCGAAGGACGAAGAGCAGCAGCGACGGCAGGAGAAGGAGAGAGAGGCTGCACTCGGCTTCAACCCAAGACCCAGCAAGTACCTGGACCTGGACCAGCTGCAAATCCAAGGTATGACACAAATACAAACAGACACACACACACACAGACACACACACGGTCACTCAACTGCTGTCCGAGGTTCAGCTGGGACTGTTTGTATGTGTGTGTTTTGTGATGTGTTGGGTTGTGTTGTTTTGGACAATAGGAATGTTCTACATTGAGCAGCTGAAAGCGTCTGACTCAGCCGACAGTGCTTAGGAACTAAAGCCTGTGTGTGTGTCTCTGTGTTTATGTATTTCTATGGTTGTGAGGACATTTTTGTCCTCACCAAATCTTTCCGTCTTTCCAAATACTCCATTTAACTGTGATCACCAACAGATTTTATTGCTAAAATGAAATGTTTGCTCAAAAGGTTCAGTGCAGCAGACTCTATAATTCTCCACATCATGTATTTTGCTGGATGTTCTGTTGCATTGAAAGTAGATTTTCACTTCCTGAAATGGTAGGACTGCAGATGTTGCACACAGCCGGGGGCTCCCATCAGTTTCAGCTTTAAACCACTTCAGCGTTGCAGGCTTGTTCGGCTGCCATAGGACTTGGATAAATATCTGTTGACGTGTGTTCACTCTGCAGGAAAAGGCGACAGCTTCGAGCGGTGTGTGTCGGAGGCGGAGCTCCTGCTGGACCAATCGTTGCGTCTGGAGCAGGCGGGAGAGGTCGCCGCAGCGCTGTCGGCCGTCAACGAAGCCGTCTGTAAGCTCCCCCCACCTACTCTGACCCCGCCCCCAGCACACGCACACACACACTAAATAACTCACACTTACAAAATAAACATGCTGTGAATGAGGTCAACACCCCCCGCCCACCAACCCTCTGCTTGGTTGCTAATGGGAACCGGAGACATCACAGTGGCCTGCTGTTAACGACATCAACCACTGAGATCTCAACATGTTTGTGTGTGACTGAGGAATGTCCACAGACACACACATCCGCTTGACATCACTGTGTTCGAGACAATAAAAGACGGAATTAAAGAAACGTGTTCGATATGAAATTTGAAGTGAATAAACCACCAGGATGAAAAGTAGTAAATCGAGCTTCAGGTCTTTAAACTTTGTCTCCTCAGAGAAAAACAAACTTTGTAAAGTATAGTTCCAGTTTATCGTTCGATCCGATCTTTGAGCTTCTGCTCAAAGATCGGATCGAAGTGATCTGCCACAAAGTGATAAAAACTTTGTGGCAGAGTTCAGGTTTTAGTCAGAGCTGTAGGGGTGGGTCTATGTCAGCGAACATGAGATCAAACACCCATGAGCTTCAGGGTTTCTCCGGAGACAATATCTGAACTATGTCTATAAATGAACATCGCTGTGTTCTTATTACTGATGGAAATAATAAAAACAAAACCGTTGCTGTGATAAATGGAAATAATTTAATGTTCTGTCTGAATATAATTTCACCATTTCATTACGGACCAAACCTCACATGTCTGTCAGTTCCATAACACACACACACACACAAACACACACACACACACAGTCACACCACCACCATGTCAAGTATCTGATATTTGATTTATTTTTAAGATTTTTGCATGAAATCATCATAAGTTATTTTATGCATCCTTCTTTTCCTTTATCCTTATTCATTCTTTCCTCTCTTTTGTTCTGTTTTCTTTTATTTTGTATGTGTCGTGCATTTTCTGGTTGTCACGGGGCCTCGCTGCAGCCAAACTGCGGCCGGTGGCGTCTGAGGGCGGAGCTAGTAGTAACAGCCGGCTGCAGCGCTGCATGAGGAGAGCCCGCAGTTTGCAGCAACGCATGCAACTGCAGCAGCGGCCGCAGGACTCAGTGGCAGTCAGACAGCATCCAGAGCAACAGCAGCAGGAGGAGGAGCAGCAGCTCCAGGAACAGCCCAGGTACCACCTGAAGTCTGCTCAGCCAATCAGACGTCACATAGAAGCAGAAAATATAGTAGTTGCAAAAATATTTAGTCTTTTTTGTGTTATTATAATCTAATCAAAAACAAAAAAATGTGGTTAAAAACATTCAAGGTGGGAAAAAAAGTTTGTCGACCTGATCATCTTCTTTACGTATCTTGTTGAAGTTGGATAAATGTTTGCCAGAGATGGTTTCTGTCATTTAAGATCGTTCTCCTCACGCTGATGTTCAAGTGTCTATGTTTCTGATCAGTTTGGTTTTAGTTATTTGATGATGTGAAAACAGGCTGAGACGTCATGACTGACAGCTGGGACTGACTCATGATTGGATGAGCGTGTTTATGGGCGAGACCTCAAAATCACGGATTGACAACACAATCACGACTTCTGTGAGGTGTTTTCATAATGACTGGCTTAGTGAGAATCATGGTGACAGATTGTCAACACTGACTCCCCAGGAAACAACCTCTGAATCACACACACACACACACACGCACACACACACACAACCAGCACTGTGTTTAGCAGGAGCTCTCGAATGACACCATCTGTTCCAGACATACTGCAGGCCACGACACACTCTCTCACACAGACACTTCCTTCCTAACACGCCCCTCTCTCTCTCTCTGCAGTGAAAAGGCTCTCTCGCTCCAAATACTTCTGACGAACAGACAGGGCGACCAATCAGCCGCCGGTCAGGACCAGGAGGCCCTGCCTCTCTCTCCATGCGTTGTTAAGCCCCTCCCTCCCAAAACAATCTCTGACCCCGCCTACAGCGCAGTGGCTCCCAGGGAGGACAACAGGACCAGGGGCCCCTGCTCTCGTGTTGGGAAACCCCTCTCCAATGCTGCGTCCCTTCCTGCTCTGTGTGTGGACACCTGGGAGCAGAGTCCTCTGGAGAGTTTGGCTCCACCCCCTCCACCTGAGGAGATGGAGTTCCCCACCCAGTGGACCAAAGCATCACCTGTTCCCATCCCAGCTCATGCCCTCACGCCGCACTCCCGAACTCCATCACCCATTGGCACCAACGACGACTGTCATCTGATCATGGAGAAGGAGCCTTGTTACATCAGACAGGGACAGACCACACCCCCTTTATCGGTCTCCCCCTCCAGAGTAGCCCCAACCCCTCCCACTAGAAACTGGTCCTGCTTACACCTTGAGCCACACGATGATGTGGTTGATTCTTCTCATCCACCATCTTATGCCACTGCAGACTCACCTTCTAGCGCTCCCCTGCCCCCTGTGCACCAACCGGATCAAACCACCTCCACGGCCCCCGCCCAGGGCCACAGATCGCTCCTGCCTGTGGAGCGCTGGGCGGAGAACGTCAACAGATACTTCAGTTTCAAGAACGGAGAAGCAGGAGGAGGAGGAGGAGGAGGAGAAGAAGCACCAACGTCACCCTGTGAGGAGCTGTCAGAGCTGGACTCACTGTACCAGGCCAGTCTGCTGGCTCCCAGCATGCAGCGGGGCAGCCGTGGTGTCAGTCCTCAACCAACTGGCAACAAACCAGGTACGAACTGCAGTAGTGAGATTCTATCACATGACACTTCTGTCCCTCATGTGACCGCCTCTGGAGTCACAGAGCAGCTTTCATCGTTTCGCCAAAAGAAAACCACCTCACATACACAATGAATTTTTGTGTCAGTGGTTGTATTCATTTCCGTGCGTGTGTTTGCCCGCAGGTGTGAGAAGAATGCTGTCAGGATCTGGACGATCCAAAACACCGACGGCGGAGATAGAGAGATATGGCTACAGAACACCGGTAACAACTCTGCATAAGGTACTGGACTGTGTGTGTGTGTGTGTGTGTGTGTGTGTGTGTGTGTGTGTGTGTGTGTGTGTGTGTGTGTGTGTGTGTGTGTGTGTGTGTGTGTGTGTGTGTGTGTGTGTGTGTGTGTGTGTGTGTGTGTGTGTGTGTGTGTGTGTGTGTGTGTGTGTGTGTGTGTGTGTGTGTGTTTGTGTGTTTGTTTGTGTGTGTGTGTGTGTGTGTGTGTGTGTGTGTGTGTGTGTGTGTGTGTCATTAAACCGCATCACCTCCTCATTTGCAGTTTGTTACTTCTCTGCCTGTGCAAAAATGTTTCACGTGCTAACGTGTCTTCTCCGTGCAGCCGGGGTCGGGTGACGATGAGAGCTACAGCGCAGACAACCTGCGACGCATCGCCCGCAGCTTGAGCGGAACCGCCATCGGGTCACGACCCCAAAACATCCCTGCCTCTCGCAGCTGTGTAAGTGACACACATGCATTCAAAAATAACAGTCAACAAAAGTTTGTTTCAACAAAAACACACCAGCTGTGTGTTTGTTAATGATAGTATGATGATGTGTGTAAGATGATGTGTGCCTGTGTGTGAAAACGATGATGTCATCATCTTCCTCAGCCAGTTTGCTGTTGCTGTTTGCTGCTGCCCCCCTGTGTTCATACAGTGTGACTGCAGGCTGGCTCAGTTTCTTCTCTCAGACTGTAAACAGCTCTTCTCTGGTTCTTCAAAGAACAACAATGACAACACTTAACCTCTGATTCATAAAACACGCCCTCATGTTCTGTCAAAGGCCGACGCTGATGGCGTTTAGACATCTTGCATCCCGCCCACAGGAATCGCCTCAGGCCAGCACATTAAAGATTCATCACTGATTTAGTTCCTCCATTAAGCTTTCAGCCGCAGCGCTCGGTGCGAGGCGGTGACGGCCTGATGAGAAGCGAAGGCCGAGGTTTGAATCCACAGATCATGTCAGAGGGATTTTGCTGCAGTGGAGGATTCAACTCTTCCTCTGAGCGCTGGAGTGTCAATGTGTCTGTTATACAACTTCAACAACCACTGAAAAATTTAAAAGTTTTGGCTGATATATATAAAATAAATAGTCAATGAATCCTAGACTTCCTTATCCTTTGAACTCATATAATTTGTTTCTATAGAAATGAACAATTGTCTAAAAGAAAACACAAATCTTTATTTTAATAGTTGGATAAAAAACTTGCATCTCAGAGATACAAGGTTGTCCCTGTGTCTTATTTCTGTTTTCATTTATGCATTTGTATCAGTTTTCATGTTTTCCCCTCCATCGTTCTAACAGTTTTTATTTTTTACCCCCCCCCCCTCTATTTTCTTTATATATTTTCACATCTCTCTTTCTTTTTGTCTGTTTTCGCTTCTCATTCTATTTCTTTTCCTCTTTAATCCGTCCTGTTTTTCTTCTGTTTTACCTTCCTCCTTCGTTTCACTCCTGTTTCCATCTCCTTTCTCCACCTCCTCTTCATCATGCTTCTCCGTTATTCTTTACCTCCACTTCCTCGCCCTGAAGGACCCCTCTGTGTCCAGACCCCCCCTCACACCTGCAGACCTTCACTCCTCCACCCTCCCTCGCCGACCCAGCACCTCCTCCCTGCACCTCCCCTCCTCCTCCTTCACAGATCCTTCCTTTCACCACCTCCAACCCCGACACCACGGCCCCTCAGCTCCTGCACCTCCTCCACATCACCCCCCCTCGCAGACATCACGGCCACACAGCTCGGGCCCCTCCACCTGGGGACGTACAGGTAACCCGCTGGGCCTTCACCTCCACCTTCACCTCCACCTGCTGTTCACCAGCATCAACATATCATAACGTCACAAACCATCACACACGAGCAGAGCTGCTCTCATCCAGTTTCCCTCTAAATGTTTTCATCAGAATGAAAATGTGGCTGAATGTAAAAGACTGAAAGGTTTGGACTCTCCTGCTTCTAGATGAGACTTAACACAGGACCAAATAGTTTGACATGATCACTACTTACATGTTAGAGGTAGAGAAATAGATCTTAAGATCCCCTTCGTAAACAGTGAGGCCTCATGATGACCTGTGTTCTAATAATTTTACTTTTTCGGCTCTTCTTTATCTACCTCCCCTTCCTCCCTTTTCTCTTCTTCTTCATCTACCTCCTCTTCCTCTCCCTCCCCCTCAGGAGTTGGACCGAGCGTCCAGCAGCAGTTTCTGGTTGTGTCTGACCGGCATCAAGCTCCCTCCGAACAAAGCCTCCACAGCATCGCGCTGAGTTACGGCACTCTGCCCCGGGCTCCTCGCCGAGCCCCGCCTCCCTTCTCCTCCCTCACCAGGCCTGGTGCCGGCTGTACCGCTGCCCCCCCGCCTGCCCCACAGAGTCTCTACGCCACCCTGTCCCGTCCTCGCCGCTCTGCCAACACCACCACCGGGACTAACGGTCACTACCGCCAACCATCACTGCCCATTAAAGTCAACGGGTCCGCCCACTACCCACCACACCACATCCCCCCACCACACCACCACCCCCAACACCACCTCAGGGTTCCAGGTGAAGCTCCCTCCCAGCCTCTCCGGCTGGATGTCCCCCCTGAGAGTGATTGGCGCCGTGATGCCCACTACAGGACTGTCCAGCCCAGCTCCTCTTGGGATCCCCTCGCCGCTCGCCACCACCACCTGTCCCTCCAGCGGACACAGTCCCACCAGCCTCCCCCGCACCGGCCCCGCAGGGACCCCCTGCTGTGCTCCCTCTGCCAGCAGCTTCCAGCTGAGCCGCCACGTCCCTACTGCGCCTCATGCGGCGCTTACGTGGCTCGGTTCCGCCCGGGGAGCTGATCAGGCCTGAAGCTGCCGGCAGAGGTCACATATCGTCACCAGTAAAACAAAGTCTTAACGCCGGCGATTCAGCCTGAGTTTAGTTTTTTTTATGTTAAATGTGCCAACATTCATTTAGACGGACGGCTGCTGTCAAGCTGTGATGAAACTCTGTGATTGGCTGCTTGCTCTGCAGCATCATCAGCTCTTCAGTTAGAATTCTAACACTTTAACAACCTCAGTCTCAGTATAAATCAGTTCTCTCACAGCACACGTCCACATGTTGTCCCGACTCGTCTCTCCTGCAGACGCTCATTCAATCATGTCCCTGAACATTCGCTGGATTCAAGCACATTTAACTTTCTAATGAAGACAAAGCACCATGTGACCGAACAGGATCAGCAGGTCGACGTGAGGACGTAAATAAAGATGGACAATATGATGGCTCCCAGTAAGTGAAGGTGAAATGCTTTGATCGCCCCCTAGTGGCTGGCTATAGTACATGTCATAACTCCTACCTCCTCCATGTGAGCAGATAGGATATGGGCCCAAGTAAATGTTCCTAGAAGATGGTTTCTGTCATTTTAGGTAGTTCAAGTTACTTGTGTAGACGGGACCTCGATACCAAGGCTCCACTCCACGATCAATACTGCACAGACTCTGAGTTTGAGGAAGTGAAGATGCGTTGTCCATCTTTATCTACTGTTGATCTACAGCTGGGCATCGTGTCACAGGAAATGAAGGAATCATGACAGGAAGTAGAAAAGCAGCTCCTTCCTCAGATTATAAATATAAACATACTACTATACGTACTCCTCTATTTATTTTTGTAGGCTTGACAGACTGAGATGTTTGTAGATTAACTAAAACTATTCTACCTGCATAACCTGCGTATACTCTGCTATAGATCTGATGTAATTTTATAAAGTGAGTAAGTGTCCAGCCTCGTCGTACATAACCTGAGGCTGATTTCTGTCGTTAGGCTATATTAGACGAATAACTAAAGCTTTTATTTTGACAGAGTTGCAGCTAATATTTAGCATGATGTTTTCAGATGTATTCTAGCCTTGATAGCCTTGCTGGTCTTTGCTTTACATTTATTGTAATGATATATGCAGATCTTTTTAGTGCAGTGACTCGACTGCCTGTAACTCTAATGTAGTGCACTTCACAAGTGTTGGAGATAGATTTACTTCTTTTGCTCGTTGCTGATTAGTTTCGACGTCTCTCCTGTTATCGTGGGAGGAGCTTCTCTCAACCCAGACCACGTTCAATTGGTTCAGTTGATTCTGAACAAACACCTTGAAAACAATCCAGGATGCTGTTAATCAACAGACTGAGAGACTTCTGTCTGTATGCCAAGAAACCTGGGGCTGACCCCACCCGCCTCGTGCCCCGGCTGAGGCGGGTGGGGTTGCTTAAACAAACAAACCCCAGTTCGGTCTGAGGTCCAGAAAATTGTAAAAAAACTACAAGTTTACGTTATTTCACTTGAAGATATTAATAACTACCAAATTTCACTTAAACTACAGAAAAGTTCCATCTGAAATAATTTTTTGGGGATTTATTGATTCTTTAAAAAAGTCCTGATGTTGAAGAAAATATATTTCGGATAAAAAAACGTTTTTAAGAATAAAATAATTACATTTATAAGTTGTTATAATCAGGACTGAACAAAAAGAAGGCATTTCATCTTTTCAGAATAAAATCTGATTTAATTTCATATTTTAGACCTGAGTTGAAAAACAGAATCGATGCAAAGTGAACTTTCCATAATTCAAATGAAAATATATATTTTTTTTCATCATGTCAGAGACTCTTTTCCTTTTGGCTGTTTTGCTTCGCCAGATTTTACTTTGTTGATATTTTTTTGGGGGGTATATTTTTGATGCTTATTTTTCTACACTGTAGAGTCAACAGATGATTAAAATGTTTAAAGGAAATGTTCATCGTGTCCGACGTCTTTCTTTCACTTGTTCTTTGGTTCTTTCCTTTAACACACACAGTACTTTGTGACATCACAGACTCGTTTGTTGATAAAACTTTTTTTATTTTGTGACACATCTTCTCATTTTGAAAACACCATTTCCATCTCATCTCCACACAAATCCGGCTCAGCTGTTGGTTTATATAAATATATAATGCTCTGTATGTTTTTACAGAATAATATTGGCACTTAACAAATATCACACACTCGTGACTTACATAACAAATATTTTCCTCTCATGTAAAATGTTAAAATATAAATTCCCTTTAAAAAAAACTATATTTTTCCTAAGAAGGGATTCAACAAAACTTCTTGACGTAGATTTCAGATCAGAATTCCTCTTTGATAAATGAAGCTCAGCTCAGTTCTCCAGACGCTGAAGTAGACACAAGTGTTTTTTTTTCCTCAGAGAGAATCAGCTGATCTGACGTCACTTCTTTAGAACCTCTGGTAGAAGTGAGCGAGCAGCGTCGGCAGCAAATCAGCCAATCAGAGTGAAGCGTAACCATCAGGAAACACCGAACAAAATGTTTTTTTTATCAAATTCCTCCATCAGTTATCGGATCGCCACAGCGCCCTCAGGTGGTCCTTTGGAGCAGCAACCCAGTGAACACATTGTCCTTTGACTCCGCCCACGCTCCTCCCCTCAGTTCAAGCCTCACCTCCTCCCCCTCCCTCAGCAGCAGGAGGCTCACACCCGTAGCAGGCCCCGCCTCTGCCACCGCCCGTCGGTGAAGAGACGCCGGAGCTCCACCCGACGCCCTACGCAGGACCACGTGGGCGGGGCCAGGCCTCAGGTCCAAGGTGAGGATGAACAGGTAGAGCCCGCCCACTGGAGCCGTGAAGGTGCCGGCGTCTGGGTCAAACTGACCCCGGTTCAGAGACGCATCGAATGTGATGACGCCGTCAGCGAGGCTCAAGGGAGATCCACCCACAAACATCAGGGAGTCTTCTGATTGGTCGGACAGCACAGGAACACCTGAACACAAAGTTCAAACCACTCATTCTAACAGGTTCAGTGTTCAACCAAAAAAGTTACTGATGTAGACTCTGCGTCCGGGGAGTTAAGCTGATGGTAAAGTACCAGAATTGACCAGTAGAGGGCGACTCCACTGGAGTCACATGGACCATAAAGCACCGAATGCACTGTGGCCTGGATACTAAAGTATGATTGACAGCTGGTATCGTCCAATAGGTGCATGTCGATGTCGACTTATTGACTTTGATAGAAACAAGTAACCAGTGTCCCTCTGCTGGTCACTTGAGAGAATACAGGTTATAGAGAAAACCAAACCTCATATAGAAAGTAGACTCCTCGCTCACCTGATGAATCCCTCTTGTTTCTTCCTGATCCCTCCTTTCTTCTTCCCCCTTTCTTCCTGTTCTCTTTCTTCTGGTCTCGGTTCTTCACGAGCTGCAGCAGTTTGTCGAGCTCCAGCGTGGCCTCGGATCCCACCAGCACGTCTGCGTTGCTGAACACGTTCTTGAACACCCTGAGGTGCTCCTCCAGGCCTCTCTTCAGCCACGTCACCTCCGCCTGCAGCTTGGCGTCCTCACCCCCGGGCTGCACCTCCCTCTGGGTGGAGGTGATGGGGCAGGGACAGGGTTTCTCCTCCAGCTGCTGCACCTTCAGGTCCAGCTCCTCCACCGTTTTCTCCAGGTTCCACAGATCGCTGCCGTCTCCTCCCAGCTCCGGACGCCTCCCAACGGGTTGGAGGAGAAGCTGTCGCTCCCTGGCCGCTTCTCCAGCGTCGTTCCTTCTCATGTCACCAAGAGGCCAGTGGTCAGGGAGAAGGTGTGAGGAGGAGGGCTGGTCAGCAGACGGCACCTCCTCTCCACCTCCTGGGAACAGAAGGAGAAGAAGAGGAAAAAGTTGATCATCTCGGGTCATGATGGGACATCCAGCAGGGGGCGCATGTGAGGTAATGATGTGTTATCATCCGACTGAAAAACCTCACAAACATTAATAATGTGGAATAATAGTTTTTAGGAGTTTTATATTATCATTGTTTGTCTATTATTATTAAACAAATAATTATTAAAATTAATTGTATTCGTTAACTTGTACACAGCAGCATCAGTAAAACCGGTTGGCATCAGAGTTCACTTTATTACATTAACAAAAGGTTTATTCAATTACTATTTATAACTGATAAATACTAAATTAATCAAGATAAAATAAAAAATAAATCACAGTTGGTGAAGGTTTGTGGCGAGTTGTTGTAGTTTCACACAACTGCCACTAGGTGCTGCTAACGAGTTGGATGCATCCATGAGATTGTCAATTTAAATTTGATTAAGTTTATTCTTATAAATGATGAAAGTGGGTGTGTTGGTTACTTTTGCTGTTAGACCTTTTTACAGTGGTATTTATTATACTTACAGTAAATATTAGTAAGAAATGTCTTCAGTGTGTTTTTTGGGGTTTGTTTTTTGCAAAGTCAGTATTTTTTTTGCTGGGGACACATGAACCTCGAGGCCCCTCGTGAATCCTGCAATGTTGTGTCCATCAGCGAAACACAAGAACCAGTTTGTACCTGTCCAGCCGCTGAGCAGCGACGTGATGCTCAGGTTGTGACTGCTCAGCTCCTCCTGCATGAGCCTCATCTGATTCTTTAGGGCCGGGATGGAGTTGGTATCCTGGTCCTGGAGGGGCCACTCCAGGAACTCCAGCACCTCCTCCCCCAGCAGCAGCTCCAGCACGTCGCTGTGCCGAATGGCGTCTTTGAGCAGAGAGTTGAAGGAGCTCGACAGATGGTGCATCGCCTCCTTCAGCTTCTTTTCCTGCTCCTTCAGACCGTTGACCTCGGCATGGACGTCCGTCAGCGAGCTGTTCATCTGGGTCAGGGTGTCGTCCAGAGTCCTGGTCCTGCTCTCCTCCGAGACCAGAGACTCCTTCACCTGCAGGACATTCAGTGAAAATCCGTCTCTGCTCTGTGGCTCTCGGCTGCGCTCAACGACACGTCGGCACTTTCTCCAACAGTGTGTGTGTGTGTGTGTCTGTGTGTAAGAGATTTTGTGTTTTTGTTTATTTTTCCTACCTGTTGGAGGTCATGTTGAATTGCTGCCACCGCCGGCTCCCAGTTGCTGGCCCCGCCCCACTGCATCACCACTCCCTCGTTGTTCTCGTCCAGAGCCATTTTGTTCTCGTTAGCCAGCGCCGTCACGTTGGCCACCCTCCGTTCCAGCCGAGCCACGGCGGCCGTCAGCTCGTTGCAGTCGCAGTTTCCTGCTGCCTGGATCTTGTTTATTTCTTTGTACAGCTCGTCTATTTCCGATTCCACCTCCAGCTGCTGGACACCCTGCTTAGTCACGTTCGCCGCCAGCTCCTCCACCCGCCTCAGCACCCCCACCTTGGCCGCGTCCACCTCCAGCCCCGTCTCCATGAACAGGATCTGAGTTTTTCGGGCCGTCTGGTTGATCAGCTTCTCCAGCCGCGTGAAGTCCAGCCTCAGCCGCTGGACGCCCCCCGAGGTCACGTCCACGTCCTCCATCAGCCCAGTCACCTGCACGCGATGAAGAATTTATGGCATTTTAACTTTTTCTTTAAGTTACATTAGTTTATGAGCTATACTGAAGCCAGCCACCAGGGGGTGATCAAGGCCCTTTGCTCCATCTTTATTTACAGAGGACCCACCTTCACCGTGTTGTTGACCACCACGTTGTCCAGTTTCTCGATGGCCTTCCACAGAGAGGAGGAGTCTGAGGGCGGCGGTCGGGGGGGTTCCAGGGAGGGACGAGGGAGCTGATCGTCCAGCGGCGTCTCTGTGATCTGATCCTGGTCGACCTTCAGCTCCGACAGCGTGGCGTTCATCGCCTGCAGGCTGACCTGAGATCAGAGACAGAGGTCAACGGCTGAGACGTAGTTAAATACATGAACCACTTAAATCTTCATTTTATGATCATTACAATAATAATAGTTATTATTATTTGTCTCTGACGTCCACTGACCTGCAGCGTCTTCTGTTGGCGTTTCAGCTTCAAGTCGATTTCCGTCTTAAAGCAGGTGAGGTTGTAGTGCAGCATTGCATGCTGGGAGTGCAGCCTGTTCTCCATGTCCGCCCGCTGACCGGCCAGCTGATCCCGAACCTCCCTGATGTGCTCAGAAACCTCGTCCAGCTTGGCCTCCAGGCGCTCGTCCGCCGCCTCGTCATGCCTGGGCCCCTCCAGGACCCCCGCCTGCAGCTCCGCCCCCTGCTGGCTGCTCTTCAGCTGGGCCACGTCTCGGGCCAGGTCCCCCACCTGTCGGCTCAGGTGCTCCAGCGAGCGGTTGAAGCCCTGCAGGAGCGGCTGCAGCTGGGACATGACCAGCGCCATCATGTGGGGAACGGGAAGGACAGCAGGGGCTTCTGGGTAAGGGAGGGAGGCAACATCATTTTAGATTAAAACATAAATATAAACGTATATACACGTTTTTTGTCTCTGCAACGGCGACACCCAGTGGCAGGAGGTATTAAGTTGTTGGGTCCATTCAGTTCTTGTGAACACGAAATCTTCGAAACCTCTTGAGGACATTTCTTCAAATTGTGTTGTTGTTGTTGTGTTGACTTGGACTCAAAGATGAACTGATATCAAAGGTCAAAGGTCACAGTGAACTCATAGGAGACTTGAACTGCTCTTTAAGTTGGAAAAGGACAGAAAGTCACTGAAGTTATTTAGGACACGATCACAAAAAGCTTCTCACACCCACACACACTCTCTGCTCCGGGCTACAAACACACAAGGCTCAGAAAAACACGTCCCTGATGAATCACGACCCTCTAGGGACCTGCAGTCGGTTGTTCTTGTTCTAAAATGGAGCTGTTTCCAAACTGGATTATAAAAAACAGCACAGCCGCACCGCCTGGAAAACAGTCCAGCAGGGAAACAGAAAAGTCTCGACTGCTGTTTCCATCCTGTGGGCGCTCTGCCTCGGAAAACACGGCCGATGCGGCTGACGCACAGCGGGCGGCCGAGGAGACGAGAGGACACGATACGAGTGTTTCCAGGAGATTAGATGAGATTTCAGTTTGTTCCTGTTGCTCCAGAAGAGACTGAGAGAGCGAAGCCAGGAAAACACAGCGAGCACAGGACGCTGCCCGTCCTCATGCACAGAGCATCTGATCCTGTGTGTTGTTATTTCTGAGGCTGGAATCAAGCCTCTTACATTTCATGATTCATCTTCTCACTGATCCTGAGGTGAAGCTGACGTTTGAATCCAGATCGTTTCACGGTGACACACGTTTCAATCACATCTTATTTTTTACTTCAATTACTTGCAGGTGAAGCATGAAATATATTTCTTTGCGTTTACACTTCCTTAAATTGAATGTCATCTTCGATTGTTTGAACTGAATGGAAATAAAAGGAAGGTGTATAATAACTTTAAAGAGGCATTTAAAGACTTTCAGTCTCAGGTCGGAGGTAAAGGAATGTGTGATGCCATCGAGGGTCCTCACAGATACAGGAAAAACAAACCAGTGTGTGTTTGCCTCAGGTCACTACTGTCAGAGACACAGTCCAGATGCATGCACACACACACACACACACGCACACACACACACACAGTGATCTCAGCCTCTTTCATCACAACCTGTTTTCATTACGACAAACCAAACTCTCTGTTCCCACATGCTGCGGGACCCTGAGAGGTCATAGGTCACCGTACAGTGATGCCACATTGCGACAGGAAGTTTCAGGTCACCTCTGACTCCAGCTGCGGGGGGGGGGTTGAAATCAAACACCCCTGTCAGCTGGTAGCGTTCTAATGACTGTCGCTCTGATTTACGGCGTCGCTCTGAGTCCACTTCCTGTTTCGGACAAAACAACGTCTGTTTCACAACCGCGCTTCTGTTTGTTCTGTCGTAAAAGTCACAATTAAAAGTTGAGACGACACTTTAATGAGGCTCGAGGGGGAACCGGAGTACCGGACACATGGGGAACCAGAGAAGAAGATAAAGAACCTGCTCACAACGTCTCTTTGTGTCAAAGATCTGGACTGAAACACGTTCGTAGACCGACTTCAACGTTTAACCACCAAAATGTTCTTTTTTTTGAACAACCGGTTTATGATGTCATGAAGTTATAAAGTTCTTTACAAGTTTACTTTCTTTTCCTGTCGGCTCTCAGGTAAAATGTCTGGTGCTCGATCATTCGCTGTGTGTTTACCTGTCAAGAGATCCTCACTGATCTCACACTCATCCTGTCCTGAATCATATCAACGCAAATTCATCGTATAGCGAAGGAGAACTTTAACTCTTGAGCCTTTTAGCGTGTAAATAACTAATTCTGGGGACAATTTTGCAAAAGCAGATCAAATAAAGAAACAACGTTTTCTTTTAATGAAGATGTCACAATACTGGTCAGTGAGGTCAAAGGTCAGAGAGAACAGAGAACTGTGGGAAACAGAGTGAGGCTCCGCACAGGAAGTGATGTCACGCACATGAGGGTCCGCTGACACAAGAGGTATAATATAGTGTCAGCATCATTTTAAAGTACAAACACACACACACACACACACACACATATATATATACACACTTCCTCCACAGGAAATCCTCTCTTTCTTCAGTCTCCCATACATTGTGTGTGTGTGTGTTCCCTCATAGGATGTGAATGAGACATCAAGATTCGAAACATGATGATGCCAACACACACACACACACACACACACACTTTGATTGTGTAATAAATGGGGGAACTCACCAGGAAAGTGACGCTGCTCTTGGTGATGCTGGTGATGTTGGTTGTGTTGGTGATGATTCTGATGTCGTTCATCTTGGTGTCGGTGGTCGTACGTGTTTTCGTCGTGGTGTGACGTGTGATGGGTGTTGTGGGCGTGGCCTAGCTCCGGGGCGGTGTGCGTGGTGTTGGGTTGGTTGTCTGTATCGCTGGCGCCGTGCAGCTCGGCGAGAGAAGCCTGGTGGTCGTTCTGTTCGCGGTTCGGGTCGCCGAGCTGGAGCGGCACGTCTGAAACACACGAGGAAACAACATTCAGTGCTCCTCTGGGGTTTAGAAGCATCTGAACAGCCACCGGATATGTTTCCAAAAAATACTGATAAGATGGACGACATCACAGCTTCTTAAAGTGAAGCCAAAACATCTGGACCACCCCCTGGGGGCCGGGACATGGACCAAACCAAACAAATCTCACTGATGTTCCTCAAGTTTTCATGTTTCTGATCATTTGGTTTGAATTCGTTATTTACTGATATAAAAGAGGCTGAGACTGATTCCTGATTGGTCAAGCTATATACTCACCAGATGCCAGTGTTTGTGTCCTCGGGGATATTTTGGCTTCATGTTTGTGCAGTGGGAGGAAGTGGAGACTCATCGTCCATCTTTATTTACAGTTTATACTCAAACATTCATGTTTTCCCACAATAAATAGTAAAAACAACATCGACCTTTAAAGCATCGTTAAATTAAACTGAGGAAGCGATAGATCAACAGGACGTCAGGCAGACAGGTAGCGAGGGAGAAGGTGGGCGGAGGGTCGATGTATTTTGGGATTTCTCAGCTGACGTCATTGTTGAACTTTGAGTTTGTCGTCCTGCAGAGTCCAGGACAAACCTTCAGACATGTCCAGAGACGGACATCTGTGTGAAATCTGGTGCAGGTTGAATTTAAGGGACAATTTGTCCTTAGTGGACGTATGAGCTCCACAGTCTGGTTTCCTGGGAAATATCCTCCTCGGTGTTCAGTGGGTGGACACGGTGACACAATCACCTGCAGAATCTGATGTGAGATCAGGTTTTAAAGTTATAAAGTTGTAATGTGCAGCAGAGATGATGACTCACCTCTGGATCAGCAGGTTCCTGTTATTGTGTTTTTGCAGCCCAGTGATTTAATTACATCGACTTCAGCCGCACAGGAAGTCGGTTCAATCAGAGGCGTGGTGGGAGAGCTTGTGTGTGTGTGTGTGAGGTGTGTTTGTGTGTGTGTGTGTGTGTGTGTGTGTGTGTGGCCTCTTCGCTTTCTTTGTTAAATCGAGCCCCTGCAGGCCAAAGGTCTATTTTTTTTTTTTTTCCCAAAACAGTGACTGTTTTGATCTTCAGAGTTTTCAGAAGTTTTCTCTGCCACATGTTGTATAAATATTCATGTTAACTGAAAATATCCTGCAGTACTACACGTACAACAAAGTGAGGTACATATGGTTTTTCAGCTGTTCATCAACCTGAGTGACCGTGGACAGGAACCACTGCCCCCGCCCACCTGTGCAGCGCTGCAGTTAAAACAAACAAACCCACTCAGCCTCCTCACCTTCTCTCTCTTCCTTAACTTCATCAGGTCACATTCGTTCCATTTATTCTCAGGCTGATGTGACCTCTGACCTATGTACAGTCTGATAACAAACCTCCATCAGCGCGCCAAGGTGCCCCTTCATTGTGTGAGTCACTCTGTGTTTACAGGTCAGAGGATGTGGGAGGTAGGTCAGCGGGGGGGTAGAGTGGCTGGCCCACACCCTCTTCCCCGGAGGCAGGAGGGTGGAGGAGGAGGTGGAGGTGGAGGAGGCAGTGGAACCTTCTCCTGACCCGAGCTGGAGGTTTATCAAGGCCAAGTGTCGCTCTGCACTTCACTGTTTCCTCACTTTGTTAAAGAGGCAAAGTGTGAGTCAGAGCGTCCTGACAGAGAGAGTGTGTGGGAACTTTCGGACTAAAATATAGGAATTTAGTTTCAGACCTCCTGTTTTGGTCAGACTAAGTTCTGGTACGTTGGTCTGGATTCTCGCCTGAAGAACCTTTCAAACCTGATATTTAAGTTCAGGGTCTGAACCAAACAAGGCGTGAAAGTCTCCTCAGACTCTTCGATCCCAGATTCTCTCAAACGATCTGGTCTTAACAGTCTGGGATCAGGTGAAGAGACAGAAGACCCTGAGACCAAATCCACCGACACGATGCTGGCAGAGAACGATCTGTGAGCAGGAGAAACGAGTAGAGCTGCTGCTCTTGGTTCTACTCTCACTTTAGTTTTAGTTCCTGAAACCTTTTATGTTTCTGTGCTTGTGTGAGAGAAGCGGCGTCGTACCTGGAGCGTCGAGCTTGACTCTCTCTGTTTCAGATTCTCCGGTCGGACCCGAGCCTCCAGAATCCAGACGAGCAACAGGGACTGTCAGAGAAACACACAACAACTTAAACAGACTGGAAACACAGTTATTTATCTGTATAAGCATGTTTCAGACATGAAGACAATTTGTAGCACGTTGCATAATTAAAAAGTTAAGAGTACAGATGGGATGATGAAGATGAAGATGAAGATGAAGGCTGAGAAGTGATGATTCATTTCTAATATTTCTCATATCCTCTTGATGTTGTTCCCTGCTCTGTGCTCCAGATGAGTCTGATTCATTCACATTCATCTGTTCTGTGACAAACTGGAAGCAGAGTGAGAGCTGCAGCGAAGAGCTTCTAACCTCTCAAGCTGTTTTCAGACCTGCACTGAATCCAGATAGGTTCCTGAAATGTTCCTGAAATGATCTGGAGGTTCTGTATGTGAGAACAGAAATGTGTCCTTCATGGTCTCTGGACATTTTCTGGAACTTTTCCTGCAGCCCCGGAGTGAACATTCTAACACGGGACAAATTTCCTTTGATTGATATTGAGTTTCAGAATAAAACAAAAAGAAAAGACTGAGAAGAGAACAGGAGAGCACGACCTCCTTCAGAAATCTGGTAAACACCCCCCCCCCCCCCACACACACACACACACCCACCCACCCACCCCACACACACACAGAGACAATCTGGACTAAGTTAAGCTCCTGACTGACACAAAGTGAAACTGTTTTTCTCAGTGAACATTTAAAAATAGACTCCAGCAGAGAAAACAGAGCCGAGTGGACGAGGGGGTGGGGGGGGGGGGGGGGGGGGGGGGGCCCGGAGTCATTATTCTGAATCTCACTGAGACAATAAACTACAGTGAAGAGGATCCTATTTTTCCCTGTGTTGAACTTCATGAGGAAATT
This sequence comes from Platichthys flesus, assembly GCF_949316205.1. Taxonomy (NCBI): domain Eukaryota; kingdom Metazoa; phylum Chordata; class Actinopteri; order Pleuronectiformes; family Pleuronectidae; genus Platichthys; species Platichthys flesus. Next base: position 4,099,355 of record NC_084956.1, read on the forward strand.
AAATATGTCTTATGACATTTCCTGTTCTTTATCATCTTTTACTCAGTGCACTGCAGCTGCCGACATTTTCAACCGGACCTAAATTTAAATTCAGCTTTTTCAAACTGGTTTATGTTGAAATAGATTCAAACAAAATGAGGGAAGAGTTCATGTTTCATCATCAGTCGATTTAAGAAAGCGATGCTGCTGCTGAGCTCACTCACCTGTCTCCTCACAGTTGTGTCCGACGTGTCCCGGACAGCAACGCCACTGCAGAGAGGTGATGACCTTCTGCTTCTGTGTGTAGAGAGGTCGGGTGGACAGCTTGTACCTGCATGCACACACACACACAGACACACACACACACACTTATTGTTTGTCTGATTTGATCTAATTAATAGTATTTTGGTGATCCTTGTATCTCAGCTGCAGATGTCGACACAGAGATTGTTCAAACGTGTAGTTGAGGCTCCAAACTTCAGGACTGAGTTATATTTTTTTAACTTTTATTTCTGTCACACACACACACACCGACACACACACACACGCACACACACACACACACACACAACCACACACACACAGTGTAGATACTCACATGACCAGCTGACAGTCGGGGATCCCGCTCGGACAGGGACTCTGAGACTTGATGGTGTACTTCTCTGTTCCACACGCCACAGTTGTTGTTACCACACTCTTCTGCACAAACGCACACCAGTTCCTGCAGAACACACCCACGGACAAAGGTCAGAGGTCAAGCACGGTGGTTTTTCTTGACTTACCTCCAGCTGTTATCTTAAAGTGACAGTTAACAGCAGCACAAAACTAGCCTGCTCCATTTTTACTGTTGTGTTGTTGTGAACAACAGTCTGTGTGTGTGTGTGTGTGTGTGTGTGTGTGTGTGTGTGTATGTGTGTGTGTGTGTGTGTGTGTGTGTGTGTGTGTTCATGGAGGAACAGTTAACTGCTTTTAGTTTGTTTGTGTTGTCGTGGAAGTTTATGTGTTAATGTCTCCGTTACATCTGCTCTGGAACCGACATTGCATGAACAACAGTCTGTGCGTGTGTTTGTGTGCATGTGTGTGTTTCCCATAATGTTTGTGCCGTGACTTCCTGTCTGCCCACTCTGTCACATCAGCTCCATTCTGGTGTTTCCTAATCACTTGTGTGTGTTTGTGCCTCTTTATACAAACCACGACCTTGCCTTGTTCCTCCAGAGACTCGCTGCTCGTTAACCAATTAAAATGACACATCGCTCTCAATGCTCAGGAACTGATCACGTTTCCTCGTGTGTAACATATAGAACCCCACGTTAACTCAAGTACCAGAAACTTTCCCGAGGTTTCCACCTCTTTTGTGTTTTTCCTGCTGATGTGGTCAGAAGTGTATACGGAGAGATGATAACACATCTATTGTTTCTACAAACTCCACTGACTCAGAAAAGCTATGTGTCATTTCCTACACTGTCACTTCCTGCGGGAGGAACAACACACACACAAACACACACAAACACACACACACACATACTTCAAATCATGATCACTGCTGCACCGGCTCTGACTCCACATGACCTCTGCTAAAAAAGCAAGATAGCATGTTGTTACCAAAATATTTTAGCTTCATTTTTTTGTATGACAGGGGGAAGAGCAGACGTGACATTCATCGATATTTTCCTGACATGTTCTGGAGGTTCTGTATGTGACAACCAATGTTGATGAGGTTTCTAACACGTGACAGATGTGAAACTGGAAGAATACAAATATCTCAGGATGAAGAAGACGAAGACGTCAACTCGGACGAGGAGATTCCAGAAAGTTGGGTGAGAAGGGCTGATGCCGGTGTGGATGAGCTGTAAACATCACTGATCTTTCCACAGCAGAATTTATACGTCATGTCCGGCCTCCTGCTGCTCTACAGGCTCCGCCCCTCGCCTGCATGTTCCCCACATGTTCCTGCTGTTGTGAACGAGTCGGACCCGGAGCAACCTCCTGCTGCTTCTTCACATGAGAGAAGGAAGACTCAACACACTTTTGCTCCAGTTTCACAGGAGGTTTAAAAACATCAGACCATAAACCTATAAGCTTCAGGTTAATTTGACCTGTCAGACAGAACTCTGGGCAGCAGCTCCTCCTGCCTCTGTTTCTCTTCTTGATTCTCCCTCATGTGATGCAGATTATTTCTCTGTCCTTGTTTAGCCTGAGGAGCAAAAATCTCTAAGTCCTGTGGCTCCATTTCTCAAACAGCAGAATCCTCAGCTGTGTCTCATCGTCGGTTTGTCTGAGAAATACAGAGGATTAGAAGTTTGAACCAGTGAAGTGAAAATAGAGAAAACTCTAGGCCTCTTCTCACAAACGATGGAACAGAATGAAACTAACTGATGTTTTCTTTGGATCACAGACGCGGTGATTTGAGTCTGTTTAACTCCAGAAATCACTTTAGTGCTGAACTGCTCTAATTTCCCCCAGGTTGAGATTTGCCAGCATTTCCCAGAATGCATTTGAAATCCCCTTTAGAGAATAGTCTTTGTTAAATTAATCCAGAGAAGCGATACATTTTTGAAAAATAAACAAATCACATACATTAAACATTTTCCAAATCCTCCATCAGTCTTTCATTTTCCACATAGTTTCAACTGTTTGTGTTGCTACTGAGCTAATGTGTGTTTCTTAGTGGTCTCTTTTTGTCTCTTTGTGGTTGTTTTTTGTCTTTTTGTGGTTGTTTTGTGTCTTTTGTGTTTCTTTGAGAATTTTCTGTCTTTGTGTGTCTCATTGTGGTTGCTCTGTGTATTTTAGTGTATCTTTGTGTTCGTTTTGTGTCTGTATGTGTCTTTGGGGAGGCTTTCTGTCTCTTTTTGTCTCTTTGTGGATGTTTTATGTGTCTTTGTGGTTGTTTGGCTGTAACTAGAAATACTTAATAATTCCCCTGAGAAACATCCTTCAGATGAGTCAGAGTAAAGTGAGTTTCAAGTATTTCTTTTTATTTAATTTATTGTTGTGACATTAAACACACGTCAGGACGTCACCTCTGGATTTTGTTTCCAGACTAAAGACACGTAACCTTGTGAACTAGGCAAATCAGTTTGTTTTCTTTCGTCTCCTCTTGTCCAACGTAAACATCCAGTCACTTGGTTTGATTTTGATTCAGTCACTTTGTTCAAACAGCT